>NC_072488.1:28170000-28302500 GCF_027574615.1 Eptesicus fuscus | reverse complement strand
GATCAAGCTAAGATAATTTTTTTCTTCCTTATACCTAATAGAATTATACAGTGTTATATTACATATATATATATATATATATATATATATATATATATATGTATTGTGAATTTATCTCCCTAGCTAAACTGTGAATACTTAGGTAGGGGATTTTTTGTATATTGATTTTGTATACCCTATAATACCTAATATATTTAATAGGTATTCAAACATATCTTTGACTATTGGATGAAAATGTTAACTATTTCCAGGAAAGAAAACACCAATGCCAGCATCATCAAAGCTTCCTCTAGCACCATTTTTAGCCCTTTATCATTCAGAAACTGCTAGATGGAATAGGGAGTCAGAGTTAAATTAAACATCAGAAGATAACACAATACTTAATTGCGGAAAGAGAGCTTCTGCATTTCAGTAGTTCTGTATCAGAACTTACCAGAGAAAATATTCTGCGGGTTTTATGGTTGCACACTAAAAATCAGGGTGTTCATTGTAATTAAGCAATGCCAGCAATATATGAACCTTACTGCAGACCTTTCTCTCCTGGCATACTGGTGGATGACAGCACCGTCGCTGCTGGCCTTCTCAGTCACTGGTTTTGAAATGTAAAGGGGCTGCTCTTTACTGTATTTCAGTTGACAGGCACTTGAGAAGCCATCCTTTATTTTGTTAATAGGTGGCAATCACAGAACAATGCAATGAGATAAAGCATGCTCTCTGAAGGACATGCTTTTACAGAAGTTATTGCCCTGAAACCTTTTCTTTCTTGTGGGTCCTTTTTTTTTTTTTTTTCCTTTATAAAACATAGTTCTGGTAAACAAACAGGAAATACATAACTCTCATGGACTTGCTTATTTTTTACAGTAACTATTTCTTTTAGAACATAAGGTTGTTGGTGAACGAGTGAATGTAAGCAATAAGGAAGGAGATCATCTGATTATACATATACATGACCTATTACACAAAACGAAGCTTTGTTAGTGATGGTACATAAATAAGTAAATCAAGCAGAAGATAAAGTATATCAGGGGTAATAATAGCACCACATCTGCAGGATACAAACTTTGCTGAGTTACAAAATGCTATGTATCTACAAGGTATCTTGGATCAGTCTGAGTCCAGTAAGGAGAGCAACACCACTATAAGTATTTTAAACAAGAGGAATTTAATGCAGGTAAGATATATAATCGAAGAGCCAGAAAGCCAAACAGGAGGTGGTAAGACAACCCAGAGATATGCAAAGGGAGATCTGACCATTCGTGTGACTGTGAGGACTCAGGGATGAAGCGGTGTTACCAGATCTCGGAAGGCAGGATCTGGAGATGATCTGGAGAAAGTTATAACCACAGTGAGGGCCGCTTCCAGGATTTGTTCCCCCAATCACCAGGCTCTTCTCCCCACTGTCCAACTCCTGTCAGTGTGTTACAGCAAGCCTCACCCAGACCAGTGAAACGTGGGGTTCGGGGTGCAGACGTCTTCGTGAGTTCTTGCCCTACAAAGTTTGGAGAATAAACTTGCAGACAAAAAGGCCTCTTAAATAAAATATGTAGAAGTTTATTGGAAGCAGATACAAATTCCATCTGGGCAGGGTTGTCCCCAAAGGGGACCCCCTGGGGAAGGGCCCCAAAATGGGAAAAGCCTGCTCTCTCTCTCTCTCTCTCTCTCTCTCTTTCATGGGACAAAATATTAAAAAAAAAAAAAAAGTGCCTTGTGTCCCTTTGTCTCCGGTTTATATATGCTACAGTTCTTAGTCTGAACCTGACCCTTTCTAATTGGACCCTTCCTTGATTTAGGACCTCTGTGCTTTCCCCATTGATCATTCTGCTACATGGTATTCGTTTCAAACACCATGTCCCTCTCTTTCTCTCCCCTTATCTTGTAACATTCCTTTATCCTCTGTACAAGTAAGATAAGTATGTTGATGTCTCCAAGCCCCCATCTATGCATTCCTCTCCCATGGACCCTCTTTATCTCTAAGATTCCCTAAACTTGCCTGTTTTTCCCCTAGAATTCCTTTCACCAGTGGGCAAGAGGAGATCTGAGAAATGTGGTTTCAGGGTGAGCCCCTGCCGTGGAGAACAGAGCAGGGAACAGGTGGGGAATGGATCTGAAAGCAAATAAGCAGTCTTAACAGAAGCCTTCTTCTGAAGATACTTTAGGTGAGAGTTGAACAGGAATCCATGTTTCCTCGTCAGTGGAGAAGTTCCTGCCCAGAGCAGATGACTCATTGGCAGGAATATGATAGCCGGATTTTATACTTCAGTGATAAGGCTGAAAAATCTAAGTATATTATATCTTCTAACACTGAAAGCTCTGAAACAGAATGTATCAGATGAAGTGAGGAGAAGGAGGCTCAACCATATTAATTTTTGATCAAGTAACAGGTCCTTCCTGGAGAAGCTGCACTCTGTGTGGTATTTTATTATCTGTTTGGTGGCATTCCAAACAAATACGACAAAGGGGACGGCACCTACTCTCAAGGAGCTTGAAGACTATCCGTGGGGTTAACACTAAAGCATGAGATAATTAACAAATGAACAATGCAAAAGCGTAGAAAGTTAAGTGTTACATTTCTTGGTGCAAATTTAAAGTACATCAGATTTTCTTAACTTAGCCACTGGCTCCAAAATGTTTCAACTTTCAATTATGCTTCCAAGCAGGATGCAACATAAAGCAGTGTTTGAGAGGAAGGACTTGTTACAAACAACCTGGATTCGCATCCTGTCTCAACCAATGATCTGTCCTGCAATTTTTCAGTCTTGTGTGAACTTTCTGTGCTTGAGTTTTTTCATTTATAAAATAGGAGATTAATATAGTAGGTGCTATTTAAATTAGTTAGTAGCTAATGCATAAAAAGTATTTAGATCAGCTTTTGCCACATAGCAAGTACTCAGCAAATATTAGCTGTTATTTCTCAGCATTGCAGTCCAGAGATGATTATAAACATACATATATAATCAAACATGTATGTATGTGTATATGCTTGTACACATACACATAAAACACCCCAAAATACCTGTCCTGCACACTCACACACATGCATATACCCACACATGCAATCTCTGAGCCTATGGACACAGGGTAATATGCATAAATGTCTGGTATTACCTGCTGTCTAAATCCCTTAATGCTCTTGATACCTTTCTTCTCGTATCAGAAGAGGGGGGAGTCAATAAATCATTCATTACAGCAATCTAATGATTGCTCAGAAAATAAGAAGGTTGATGGGACACTCCATAAGAAAAATTATTAAAACAATGACATTTCTCATAATAACCTGTTTCCAATTTTATTTTCCCAAGTAATTTTTCACAAACTTATCTCTTTCACTCAATTTAGTGTTTATGATATTAATCTATAGGAAGAGTGTGTTTTGTGCAATATTTTTGCCTAAGCATTAAATTATATCAACTTTTATAGTGAAAATAAAGTGTTCCTCAGTGTTCGCTGCTCCCATTGTTGACATTTCAGACATTTGAGAACATAGACACATAAGTGTTTAGATATATATGCATGAAACATCAAAACATTATTCCAGCTTTTTTCTTTTTTGGCAGGGAGGGGTTTGGATATTTATTAAATTTTAAGAAATGTATTACTCTAAAAAGGGTATTTGACAATAACTTGGATACTGCAAGTGGAATTGTTTTCAACTTATGAAAATAGTCCTTCTTTTCTTTTTTTAAATATATTTTATTGATTTTTCACAGAGAGGAAGAGGGATAGAGAGTTAGAAACATCGATGAGAGAGAAGCATCGATCAGCTGCCTCCTGCACACACCCCCACTGGGAATGTGCCCGCAACCAAGGTACATGCCCTTGACCAGAATCGAACCCGATACCCTTCAGTCCACAGGCTGACGCTCTATCCACTGAGCCAAACCGGTTTCGGCCTTATTTTCTCTATGATCTTGATTTCAAGCTAGGAAAATATATTGAGGTAAAGAATTAGTCCATGGGGTTATGAATATTATTTCCTCACATAATTATATAAGTATACCTACTCGCAGCCATTATAAGGAAAGGAGACCATAGCTTTTGTCTCTGGCATCCCAAGGCCATGGGAAACACAACAGTTAATAGCACTGCACATGCCCCAGAATTACAAATTAAGATGCTTTCTAAAAGCATCCTATTAAAGGAAGCGTTCTGTGGTACTGCAATGAGAATCACTAACTATAGGCCTGAAATAGAGTCTTTTGAGAATTTGCCTTCTGAGGAATTACACTAATATCCTACTGTTTTTCAAGCAATTAAAATGCAAATAAACATTTAAGGGTACTAGATTGGGAGCTCAGATTTGAAAAGGATATTACTCTATATTCACTGGAGCTGCTTGGTTTCTTTTAATTGAATGCTTCTTTGTAGATGTGCCTTCTGATTAATACTATTCACCTCAGACAGTCTTTTTATGGGCAGATAGAGCTGCTGTTTCTAAGCTTTTCAGACTAAAATCTGATTCTTCTCCCTTCTGTGGTGAGTATGAAGTGTTCGTCAAAAAAAAATAAAAAAAGTAAAATGTGCTGGGCATAAGCGTCTTCTCAGAGATGAAAATTCAAAATCCTAAGATTAGGTTTAAGAATCTCTCTAGGATGCATTGAAAAAAGGAGGCATTGATATTTGTTTGCAGATAAAAGAATACTAGCAAGTTACTGTTGCATTGTTTTCATCAACTAACTCTTCACCCATGAAAAAATGTATGATGAAGCACATTAATCTGTGAAAAAGGATTCCTTAACAAAGAGGTATCCAGATGGTGCTATGGCAATCTCAATGCTCCTAATGGAATTATGCGATGCTTCTGCAACTCATGTCAAGGTATTTTATCTCATCTTGTCTGCAAATAGGCTGGTATTATCTCCAACTATAATTATAAAAGCTATCATAATTGTTCAAGGAATTGGTAAAGAGACAATTCCTTTCATGACTCTTAATATTGGGAAAGAAGAATTTGGATTTCATCATATCTGTCAGAAAATGATATTGCAGATCAAGTGCAATTTGGAAATAGAGTTTCATTGCAACTTTATTTCCAAATACAGTGTTGCAAGAGCCACAGAAAGACATAGCATCCTACAGGGTATTTTAAATTGAAATATCCGATTTTTGTTTTTTATTCTCTTCTCATTACATATGTATCCTCAGCAACTCAGATATTCACCAACTGAAAGAAGTAGACATGTGGTCATAAGGTTTACCAATAGATATGGGGGATCAGGGGTGGTAGGTTGCGACTGCATCTCACAAGCAAAATTTCAGGAGTCATGACGAGCCACTGGATCTGAGATTAGTTCTTCCATATTCATATCAGCAAAGGAGCACAGTTAGACACAGATTAACTAGTATAACAAATGTTCTGAAAGAGGAGATGGGATGGAAAACAGTTCATCTTCTGTTCAAATCATTGAATGGCTTTGTTTACACATAGGACAAAGTTCAAGATCTATAAGTAGGGAGGGATTCAAGGACGTGGAGGGGATCAGGACATGCCACTTAAAATATTCCTCTTTGGCATAAGGAGTATTGTGAGCTGAGGGCAGTTGAAAATCAGCAGATACAGGAGGTTCTCTGTTCTCCCTATTAACTATCAAAAAGTGTATCATAGCCCTAGCTGGTTTGGCTCAGTGGATAGAGCATTAGACTGCAGGTTCAATTACGGTCAAGGGCATTCACCTCAGTTGTAGGCTCGATCCCCAGTAGGAACCGTGCAACGAGGCAGCCAATCAATGATGTTCTTTTCTCATTGATGCTTATCTCGATCCCTCTCCCTTCCTCTCTCTCTTTAAAAAGTCCATCTATATATATAAAAGCCTAAGCAACTGTTACCAATGGTCAACTGAACGACTAGTCCACTGGTCACTATGACGTGCACTGACCACCATGGGGCAGACGCTCAACGCAGGAGCTGTGCCCTGGTGGTCAGTGCACTCCCACAGCCAACCTCCCCCCCAATCAGCAAGATAGCCCGATTGGCCCCAATCGCTGGCCAGGCTGAGGGACCCCACCTGTGAATGAATTCGTGCACCGGGCCTCTAGTAAAAACATAAAAAATAAAATGAAAGTATAGCATAAATGTCCCTCTGTGAGGAGGTCCCTACCTGTACCTGGAAGAGGAGAGAGAGAGAGCACTCATCACCAGAGACAGAAGATTGGCACCAAGATGAGTATGCATGAAGACCTCACTAAAGTAACCTGTACACTATTACTTCCTCCACGCAGTTCATAGCCTCTTCCCTGTTACTTACTGTCCCTTGAAGCCCAAACATTCCTTCCTTTGTTTAAATGGTACATAAGCCCTGAGTCAAACTGATTCTTTGAGTTTCACTTCTCTTCTGTTGACTCCTGTGCATGTAAGGTACTCATAAAAATTTTTCTTCTACGAACCTGCCTTTTGTTGCTTTAATTCATATGGCCCTGTACCTTAATCTCTGAGGTCAGAGTAAGGTACAGGGCCATATGATATTGGCCCCCCCCACAGCCATTTAATATTTACTCGTCTATGGTGTCTTCATATTCACCACACATAACTCCCCTCCCAATGCTCTGCTCCAGCTGCCACAGACTGTCTTATCATTGGTGCCCTGCTAGGTTTTTCCTGAAACCTAAACAGAATATGAATTCTAACCCCTGCAGCCTTATTTATGCTTTTTCATTTGTCTGTCACGGACGTGGTCTGAATCTTTTTTACCTGTCATGTGAGTTCAACTTCTTCATAAAGCTTTCCCGACTCCTCCATACAGTGACTTAGTTCTCTGAATGCCTAGAAGCGGTTTGGTCACTTCTACTCATCTACACATGGTGTGTCTTGCCTAATAATATTGTCTTTTTCACTTATGCCTCTTCATTGTATATCCCTGGAGATCAACTTCCATGCTTCATGGTTCTGTATGCCCAGCATTTAGCACAGAATTCAAAACTCATATGGTATTCAGTAAATATTCGGTAAGAGTGAGTAACAATTAATCTGCCACATTGAGGCCCATTAAGTTAAAAATTGTATGACCTTAACTTTTAAAAGTAAATCTTCAGAAACTGTTTTAAAAGGCAGACATTTTAGCATCATGGGAAGCCTATAAAGTTATACTGATAGAGCAGAATAGATCATGTTACCTAAACTGATAAATGATTTAGGGTGGTTCTGTAGGATAGAAAGTGTACCTTGTTTCTTTAGTCATCAGTTAATACAATTAAAACGTATTAGATGTTTATAGTGTGGGAAACAGTACGATTAAGTACTCCGATGGATTCTTTTCATTCATTATTCATTCTTTTATTTAGTTAAGAATCATTTAATTTGTAAACTCTTTTCTGGGAATGTAAGGATACAATAGATTCTCTCTTTGGATGCTCAGCCATTTAGCCAGTCTAGAGCCATGCTAAACTTTTATTTTTAGTGAATCACTACAAATACGCTTAGAAATGATCTGGGGGTAGAGCCACAGGGAGATTTTTGTCTTTTAACAAAATGATAAATTAAAACTTACTTGACTGGCACAAGAAGGATTACTAGGTTGCCAATAGAAAATCTAAAGGAGATGATTTTCCAAAACCAATTAATATAGTGGCTGCACATATTGGTAACAAGAGGAGATACATTCATTAATTCATGCTTATCGAATGCCTATAAGGAGTCAGGCACTATATTAACTACTGGCTGGGAAGGCAGCAGGTTCCTGTCTTGGTGGAATTAACATACTAGCGGTGAAAGCATAAAATATATACATAAATACACTATTATTTAAAAACAGCTATGAAAGAGATGTATTGGTAGTTATGAATTTGTGTAAAATGGGAATGTTGGTTGGCTAGGGAGCTGTAGTTGAGACCTGAAAGGCTAAGATAGGGCTTAGACATGCAAAGGTTAGAGGGAGGTGAAGTGTTCTGAGCCATAGGAAAAGTATGCACTCGAGGCAGGAAGGAAACTGGCCCATTTTATGTTAATGGGATTTCTGTCACTTGTGCAGGCTCCATTTTTATTCTAGAGATTGCCAGATGGGTAAAAAGTTTGCTGAAGCAAATCACTCTGAGGTGTCTGTCTCATGAGGCCAATCCAGGGAATAGCATTTTGAAATGAATAAAAATAAAAGCTGAACATAGGCATTTGCTTTATTGCCTTAATTCACAACCTGGCTGAGTCACACTTGCTTTGGGAACCATAATTTTGAATTTCTGGACTTGAGTGCATCTTTAAAATTCTCTGTGCAAATGGAAGGTGGGAAAAAGAAAAGTGTTAGATGAAAGAACCAGACACACAAATAGCTGCTCCAGAGGCAGTATGACAGCGTCACTAAGGGAACTGAACTCAGTGCTCAGTTCTCAAAATCATGCTTCAAATATCAGCTGTGACAAAATGATAGGCTAACCCTGAAGAACAAGTGCTGGGTTCTAATCCTGCTTGGAACATTATTTACAACCAAAGGTGTTATGTGTTTTTTGTGTGTATTTTGTTTGTTTGTTGTTGTTGTGTTTTTGCCACAATTCTTTATTGAGACTTATTCTTAGAGTTAGTAGAAAACTACCTAGGAATAGAAAACTGGAATACATTTTTTAAAAATTCTTAAAGCAATTTTACTTTATAAATAAAAACTAAATTTTATCTAGCTTAAGTAAAAGGTAAATTAATGTGTGGGAACCTTCCCTAATAACATTTGATTTCATATGATACTCATTCAAGTCATAAATCAACATAGAATCATTTGAACAGAAATTAGCTCATAATAATAATAGCTTTTAATAAATTGTCTAAATAATTTTTTGGTAGCACAACTAGAAAGTATAATTAGTACTAATACTGTTAAAAAATGTTTTTACATTTTCTTATGTTGCATTAAATAATAAAATTGTATAAACAATGGAATATAGTCCCATCAAATTATTAAGACCTCTTTCACTGTAGCAATATACAAATTACATTTATTTAATTTTTTAAAATTCCTCTTCAAATAATATCAGTTATTTACAAAACTATTTTGCTTAAATCTTGTGATTCAGTAGATAGCTTTGTAACATTGACACATGGCTAAGAATCTATTGATAATGTCAAGCTTTAATCCTAAAAAGGAGCTTAATGGACAAAAAACTTTTGGCCATTTAATAGTAAAACAAAATATTTTTTAGAAAAAAAAATAAATATTATTTTGTAAATAAAAATACTTAGAGAACTAACAAAATGATTCATCCACTCAATCTTTTGACAATGTTTACTCGGTGCTTACTCTGGGTCTATAGAAATGTAATGATCCATTTTATATCATCAAGGTGCCTTGATTTTTGTAGGAACACAGATTGGTTTACTTAAAACCACTGAGATAATTGCCATGTTAATGTAACACAAAATATACTGGCAAAGGCAAATGCATTCTACATTTCCCTGGGAGTCAGGGAAGGCTTTATAATGTGAGAGATAGTGTTTTAGTTTTAAATTGAGGATTCAGACAAGGAAAAAAAATTCAGGCAGACTATGCAGGGGAGAATGTGGAGAGTCTGTACTCTACAAAATCATGGAAAATGAGAGTGTGGTAAACTCAAGAGACTAAATGTGTCGGCATATGTTGAAAAATTGAGGGAGAGGGTGGGAGAGTTTGTAGAGGAGATAGCATAGGAATCCAGATGCTAAATTTCATACTGTAGGCTTTGCTTGACTCCCTCCAAAAATGGACTTAAGCAAAAGATAGAAGTGCAGCTAGTCTATCTAGTAGGTGAGCTCCCAAAATATTACTGGGCAAGTAAAAATGCAGGTAGGAAGGCAAGTAGATAACTAAGGACTTATTATGAAGCCTGCTAAAATTTAATCCCCTTTATTTCATTGGCGAACTCTAAAGCCAGCCTACAATAGGAGCCTGAGAATTACTCCACTTGAGCAGGCAAATGGGATTTCAGTATTTATACACTGACTCCCTGTGATCATTGGTTAATGGTAGATGCTAATTCACTACTACTTCCAACCTACCATCCTAGCAGCAGAGCAGACTCTAGAGACCAAAGAGGGCACTCATGCACAGACATGCAAGAGGCGGGAGTTGGGAGTCCATCTGTGTGCACTGAAGTGATAAGTACACGGTGGTATGCATAGAGGGTACCAATTACTTCCTGCAATTAAATTTATATTTCAGTTTGTAGATCACAGGATGCTTATAAAATGATCATGTGAAAGAAGTTTACAGCAGTGGGGCAAAGTCATTCCACCTGAGTTTGAAACCTGACTCTGCCATTTATTAGTTGTGTGAATTTGAGAAAGTTGCTTAACTTCTCCATGCCTCTGTTTCTTCACCTGGAAAATGAAGATAACTACCTCATACGATGATGGTGGGGATTAGTTGAATGAATTCATATAAGGCAGTGAGAATAGTGAAGCAAATACATGTGAATTATTACTACAATGATCCAGAGATTTTTAACCATGATCAGATTTTAGTATTCAAGGAGTCACACTGCAAGTACAATGGTGACATTAGAGGGTTAAATGTAATCAATGCCACTCTGAATAAGAGAAAAGAGTAAATTACTAAGATTTTTTTTAAAAAAAGAAATTTGATTGGAGTTTTTTGACATGGGCAAGAGGTTGGAGGGAACAGATGTGGGAGAAAGTTGGTAGGTTCAGATTTGAACAAAGTTGATTCTGTCCACCTCCAAAATAAATCATAAAATATTTGTCAACATAGAAATCTAAGAAGGTATGTTAAAATTTCTAGATGTATGAATATTGTTCAAAGCATTTTATGAGCAATTATATTGAAAGAGGAAAAATATACTATTTATAAAGTCTACTTCTTCTATCAGGAGCCTGAAGATAAGCCCTTATTTCAAGTTGTGGTGTAAAAACACACATTATTTAGAAAAAAAAGGAGTGATGAAACTATAAAAATATGCAGTGTCAAAAGACATTTCATGCTTAATTATGCATGTATTTCAAACATTTTATTTCTGTAGAATTCTGAAATATCTTCTGACAAGATATAGTCAATCATTTCTAGTCTGTTACATACAAAGGCTCCCAAAATTCTTTTTTATTTGTCTCTCTTAATAGTTTGCTACTTCACTCAATATTAATCTTCATTTTGTTTGTCTAAATTCATAGTTAATGAACTCCAGAGAATATTAAATGAAGAAATTACAAAGTTGGAATGCTACATGAATTTCTGAAAATTCCTAAGAAAGATAATTTGGAGCTAAACTTTGAAATTACAGTAAATGATAGCCTACCTTTGTTTGCTGCACTTATTGTTTATAGTCTGTTCATCCTATATAATAAAGAGCTAACATGCTAATTATATGAGACCATGGAACATTTTCAGGAAGGAGCAGTGGGAGGGGCTGTGTGCATCGGGCCTCTAGTATGATATACTTGGTTAAGATGACACTGTAATACAGAAAGAGCATGGTAGTTGAAAGTTACCCTAGCATTATTTTCTTGGCAAGAGTATTCTACATAAAAATAAAATAGCTATACTGGATAATTCCTTTCATTTTAAAAATATTGTATTATAAGGAGATTAAAGGATCTAAAGAAAAACAATGAGACAAATTGGAATTTAAACTTTGACTTCACTACTTTGATTTATTTACCTTATGATTGTAAGCATTTTTTTTCCTTGAAAGTTTAATGATGAACACATTTAAGGTTAACTAAATTTAAAATAAAGCAACTTGCTAAAATAATGAAACAAAGTCTCACAAGATATAATCAAGCTTTATAGCATTGTCAAAATTATGCTAAAGAATGAGTGTGAAAGGTAATTGTTTCCTCTGGCATTAAATTACTAGTTGAAAACAAAAGTAGTACTTGCCCCTTAAATAATACTAACACAAGGAACACTGAATGGTCAACTTTATTTTTATAACTTTGATCTTTCTTGAAATATTTGGAAGATGAACTTGAGGTTAGGAATTTAAAAAATCTGAAGAAATTTAAGATATAAAAATATATGCATATGATTCAGTTTCATTAAATTAAATTACCCATATTGAACTATTGATGAACTGGACAACATATGTAAAAAGAATAAATGTAAGAAATAGATCATTTTCTTCCACATTCAATGCATTCTATCTTTCCCCATTACATAATTCACCCATTTATTCTTTTCAACTCCCTGAAATCCACCAGTTTGATATGAAACTTACAGACTTAATGTGACACATTAATTTGTTTATTTGCATATTTTTGGCTGTGATATTTTCCAAGAGAATAATTCTTATCAATGTGTTATCAAAATAACAGAGGATCCTTGGCCAGTGTGGATCAGTTGATTGGAGTGTTGTCCCATACATGGAAAGGATGAGGGTTTGATTCCTGGGATTCCTGGTAGGGCACAAGCCCAGGTTGTGGGTTCAATCCCCAGTCAGGGTGTATAAAGGAGGCAACTAATCAATGTTTCTTTCACACAACGATATTTCTCTCTCTTTCTTCACCATGAAGACTTATATGACTCTTTTTTCCCATAATTGCTCTCTCCTTAAATATGTTCTGGCTAGCATTGTCCTTTGGTTTATTTTCCATGCCCTTTGATTATTAGAATGTTAAAATCTAATATAGCATTATATAATTATGTTATCTTATTTATCGTTATCTAATTAATTATGCTTAATTAAGTTATTTTACATCATATGCTTTATTAAACATTAATTCAATGAAAATTAAATAATTATATTATTCATTAAACAAATACTTAGTTTTATTTTATGTTAGCTACCCAGCTAGACAAATAAGTAGCTGGAAATCTAGAATTACTTCATTGTCTCAATGTTAGCTAGCACAGTTCTCATTTATACTAGAAATAGAACAACCATTGTATGGATTATAAAATCAGGGAGCTTTTAATTATGAAAGGAGGTCCTTTTTTTTAATATGTTTTATTGATTTTAGAGAGGAAGAAAGAAGGAGAAACATTGATGTGAGAGAGAAATATGGATCAGCTGCCTCCTGCACCTCCCCTACTGGGGATCGAGCCCACAACCTAGGCATGTGCCCTGACAAGGAATTGAACCCATGACCTTTTGGTTCATGGGATGATGCTCAACGACTGAGTCACAGCAACCAAGGCAGGAGGTCCTATTTTTAATTACACTGTTTACATGCAAAACAGGTAAACCAGGATGCAGAGCCACTATCTTAGCAGTTTTCCCTAGAAAACAGAGCTTTAGGCAAAGGCTCATGTGCTTATACTTTGCAAATGAGTACATCCTAGGGAGCAGGAGTGGGGAGAAGTTGGAGAAGGGGAAGAGAGACAAGTAGAATATACATTATCTTAGAATTAAGTATGACAGATTGCTGAATCCTATGTGGCCTTCTTCCGAAAGACAATAAACTCTTCTTATAACAGTTCATCCTGTTGAGGAAGGGAGAAGTATTCCTGCTGCACTTTTAGGAAACACATGTGTGGACATGGAGTGGATTCCTGGCACCTCGGACCTATAAATTAATAGAGAAGCCTCAGCACAAAGGTGAAAAGTGGAGCAAGCAGGATACCAGACACTCTCCAGTCATCCTGTGTGGAGTTGCCCATATAATTGGTTAGTTAGCATATAATTGGCGCTGGAAAAGGTTACCAAAAGCCCTAGGTCAGGAGGATGTGAAATACACATGGAAGGTATCTGACACAGTCAATCTGATTAAATAGGTAAAATGGACAAAGAAGTCTTTGAGTATTGGAATTAACTATCTCCAATATGACAGTGTTCAAAAATTTGCTGAAGTGTGCACTGTATACTGAAAACTTATGGGTAGCTGTATATTTATATAATCAATGTCATTGACCAATATGACTTTTATTTATATCAGAACATTATACATACTTGCATTAAAAATATCAAAGGAAAATACATACTTGCATTAAAAATATATTTTGGTGTAAAAATAATTACCTTACACTCTGTTATTCATAATAGCTATAGCCTCAACAGGGATTTAAAAAGTTTTATTCTAACCCATAATATAAAAATATTAAGTGCAAATATTTATTGGCAGTTTTATAAAGGAGGTAGAAATTAAATAGGTATAATTATCATGCAGCTCAAAATATGTGGATATCATTTGGAAAAACTATCTACTGACCTACTTATGATCCATTGACCCAATAATCAATGGTAGGCCTAAGCCCAATCACACTTTATGAACTACTATTTAATATTAAAGCTGTGATATTTTAGCTTAAGTTAGAAAGGTAGATTATAGGGGGCAATATACACCTCTTAAAAAGCTGTGTTGATATTGCTAAATAGATACATATCAACAACTCTTGGTATCCAAAAGCTCCAAATACCAAATAAGTAGATTACAGCAAAACACCATTATCCTTTTACTGCTGTTAAAATAATGCATGCCTGCTTTAATAACTCAATTTATTTTGCTAGAGGGAATACTCTACTATTATTATTAAAAAATAAGCTTATCAGGAATAAGAAAGAGGCATTCAGAAACAAACACATTTATAAGGCAAAATTGGTCAATATTTGTTTTGACTTGGGTATTAACTAACTGGGCAACCTTACGTAAGTCTCTTATCCTCTCTGAGGTTCAGGCTCTTCATTCATTAAATTCCAATAAAAACATCTTTTGATATTCTCAATAGCTACAATGCTATGAACAGAAGATATGCTCACTTGAAAAACAGCAATTATTGCATGGGTTTAAAAACTACTAGAAATTAAATAGCTCAATTACATGGCTCCCCGTGTTTGCCTTGTTCCCTACTAGGCATTAATCAGGCTGCTTTTGCGGAGGTCTGAAGCAAGTTCACATGACATCCATGCAGGCGAACTCCAACAGGATGAATCCCAAAGTTTCACTGTGCATATTCATTTTCCCATTAATTAAACTTGAGGTATTTTTAATTTTACCACCCTTTATATATTTATTATTTTAATTCCAAGATCCATAGTATCATAATAATAAAAGGCTAATATGCAAATGGTCATCACACCAACAGGCCATGACAACCGATCAGCAGGGACCTGAGGCTGTGTGGTGCGGGGCCAGGGCAGGGGACCTGAGGCCGTGCCCCCCACCCCGGCACCAGGGCCGGGGAACCTGAGGCTGCACCCCCCACCCAGCAAGGCTTGACAGGGTTGGGGCCGGTCCGGGTCTGTGTCTCACCCAATGGGGATGGGGCCAGCCAGGTCTGGGTCTCGCACGATTTCGAGGTGTGCACGGGTGGGCAGGGACTTGACTCTGGGTCCCGCGGTGCTCCCAAGACTCTGACAGGAGGGAGATTTTCATATGCATTTTACTAATTTTCTTTCATCTCTGACACTCTTATTATAGAGAAAGGGCAAATAGCAATATTAAAATATTTCCTCTAATTCCCTTTTAATGTGTATGAATTTCATGCACTGGGCCACTAGTAGTTTTAATAAACCTGTATTTCTAACAACATGGATAGCACAATATTGTTAACTTTGATTTCTAGGCCCTATATTTTATTGCTGAAATTAAGATGTGACTCATAATTGAAAATACCTGACAATTGTTATTAGCCTTTTCCCACATGTAAGCAATTCTAATATCAGGATGTATCTTATGGCTCTTATATTCAAGGAGATGTGGGAAAATATGGTTTGAAATTACACTTAACTGTTCTCACCAAGAATAACACATTCTTCTAAAAATAAATAAATAAATAAATGAAAATCCCAGCCCATCTACCATATTATAAAAGATTTTGTCTACCAAACATTAAACCTATGAAGTAATAATTAACATTTTCAGTTAATTAAAAGGATGTAACAGCCAATCAAATCTTTGAATTAATATGAGATAAACAGTGTTACTATACTGAGTAGTTCAATTTCTGCCATTTTGGCATTTTGCTTTATTATAGATAAATATATGGTTTATAGTCAGCTTTTTTAAATACCAAAAATAGCTCAGAGGCTTTCATTACTATTTCATGGCCCCCTAGGAGACTAGAGACACCATGTTGGCAATCACTGTAGTAGAAAAATATACATTTCTGAATGATAATAAGTTCTCATGTGGTTTCACAGGTTAATCAATTCTATGCAGACCCAGGACATAGGACTTCTTTATATTCATTGAGGTTTTATTGTTATACTAATAAAAATATATGAATACTTTATAAATCATTTATATTTGGAATGTATTTTATACTGTTTTAAGTGTGTAGGAGTCTAAAATTTTGAGAATTCATAGGACTTCAATAGAAACAGTAAAAGCATATTATATAGATTTGATTGGAGCTAAGTAATGTTCTATAATATGCTTAATTTAAACCTTATATTTTAAATTTGTAATGCTTACGAGATAATAGTAAAAAAGCTGAGGCAGAGGCGGTTAGGGGAGATCAGGCAGGCAGGCGAACAGTCAGGGGTGATCAGGCAGGCAGACAGGTGAGTGGTTAGGAGCCAGTGGTCCCGATTGCGAGAGAGATATCCATCAAAATCAGCAGTTGGACATTCCCTGAGGGGTCCCAGATTGTGAGAGTGTGCAGGCCAGGATGAGGAAGCCCCCCACTCCTGTGCATGAATTTCATGCACTGGGCCTCTAATAGAATATAATAAATATCATTAAGAGATTAAGCTACAGAAAAATAATGGCCTATTTCTGCACTTTAATTCCCCATCAAGAACTGCTAATCACTTCCTCCTTCCCAAATGACATAATGTAACCTCTTTCTTAAGGCAGAACTTCCTCTTCTTCCTAAATGATTGTCCCCTCCCAAGGACTGAAAGGTTTTTACTATGGCATGAAAGGTTTACTTTCTGGAGTTCCAATTAATGTTCCCAAAATAAAATAGACATGCAGTATAGCTGGCGATGTAAAATATGATCTCACAGGAGATCATAAGTTCCTTGAAAAAAAAAATATATATATGGTTAATTAATCTCTGTACCCATGTGTGTTGCATATCATGGATGCTCAAGACTAATTTTTTTGAAACACCTGAAAAATGTTGGTTGTTATAATGCTGCCTCCATTGTCAAAAGTTGCAACACCATATGCTGTTTTATATTTATGAACTTCACCTCTTATTTTTAATTTGTTAATTTTATGAAACCCTTCATAAATTTAAGTAAAGATTCATAAACTTTTACTACCTTTTAAAATTCAAGAAAGTTAGGCACCTTTTAAAACTCTGTATAATTTAATTTGTTATAAACTGTCTTATAACTTATAAAGTCATCTCTATCAATTATCTTATAAAATAATTATATAAACTATCTATTTATAGTAACATATTAAATAAAATTACCATATATTTTAAAGTCCAGGCCTCCTGAAAGTCGGCAGGGAGTAGTGGTTAACATAGAGGCTCTGGAGTTGGAACAATGAACCTGAGAATATGTCTTATAATTTCCCAACTACAAAGAGCCTTTCTGATAGCTTTACCAAGACTCTCTTAGGCTTCAATGCACTCTAAGATTCTTCCACCAACCTCCCTTCCCCTCATCCTTAACAAGGGATTCAGAATGCATTGCCCCTTGACAGATCTCTCTGCCTTCCCAAGCGTTGTCTCTATTTTCTCTTACAGATGTTTTCCCTAATAAAACCTTTGTACATTTAGTCCCATTTTAGTGTCTGCCTCTTGGAGGACCTGGACTTCCATAAGCCTACTTGGAAAAATGTTTGAAACTAAACCCAATGGTCAAGTATAATACTTCCATTATTCCAAAGTATAAGTCTAAAAGAAATGCACATTTCCATAAAAAGACTTGTACCAGAATGCCCATAGCAGTTACATTGATAATAACCCCAGAGGGGAAGCAACCCAAATGTTCTTCAGTAGGAGAATGAACAAATTTGATACATTTATGAAATGAAATGCTAGGTAGCAATTGAAAATGAACTACAGGTATACGAAACAACATAATCAAACTTCAACATTATTTTGCTGAGTGAAATAAGCCAGACACAAATGAATATGTACTGTGTAATTCTATTTATATAAAGTTCAAGAGACTAATATATAATGATAAAAATAATAAAATGTCATACAAATATGTCTTTTCTGGTTGGTTGTAGCACAAGTAAAGATTATGTTAAAAGTATGTGTAAGGAGTATTGAACTGAACACAAGAGGTCACTTTGAGTACTTTGGTATAAATTTATTATCCTATATTAAAGTAATTAATATTAAAATAATAAAATATTTACTTTATGACATATAAAGTATGTAGGTATGCATATACATATGTACATTTAACTAGAATCTAACTTTCTTAATTGCTAAATTCCTGTTTTTATAGGTAGTTTGCCACTAAAATAATTTTATTTTCTGAATTATTATCCATCCTTTAAAATTTTACTTTGCAATGTTGTTCATTCAAGTACACATGAAAGAAAACAGAAGGAAGAAACTGCCTTGAGAAAAAGATTATGTGCCAGGAGTTTCTCTAGAACTGCTGTGCTGAGCAGGAGATCCCCTGATTAGTTCTAGGAGGCAGATCCAGTCAAGAGCTAATTCTGCCATCACACTCATCTTTAGCTACAGGGAACTGTACCCCATTCAAGTAGGAAGCTTCGGCATGACGTAGAATGACAGTTGTTGAAGAAATAGTGAATATGCCATTCTGTCTCTCAGTTGCTATAATTGGGTAGCTATATTTTGGGAAATTTTTTCTTTAACTTCCTTCCTTATGGCTACTGTCAATTTTTTTTTTTTTTTCCTTAAGAGCTAGACATGTTTTCATGCTTGAAGTGATTCTAGGATTTTTTTTTTTACTAGATATAGGAGTTATCTTTTTCCTTTGAGCACGGCTGCTGAAGAGAGGTTCTTAATTTTAAATATGAATTTTATACAATATTTATGCATGCCTCTTTATTAGTGTGAGCAATTTTCCCCTTAATGCTGGTGAAAATGTGTGTAAATAATAATAGAAAATCATTTCTGTGCGTGCACCTTCAATAAAAAGATTGTTGTAGTTATGAAATAAACTTGCCACGAAGAGGCCTCTTATTATTTGTATACAGAACATAAAACATTGTGTATAATTTATTGGTTTTATTTAAAAGATGTGGAACTTGGAATGACTGTGCAAAGCTCCTTGTTTTTCGTCATCCCTCTGCCTTCAACGTACTGTGTAAATCTTAAGTTTCTATAAATGGAGCCATAGCACCCAGGAGAATATGGCCTCCCTATTCATGCCAAATGTGTTACATTCCTAACAGTTACAGGGAAAGAAAAGATTTGGTTTAGGAAAAAACCTTAAGATAAGACTCTCAAAATGTGATCTGGACTTTCCTCTTTATCACTGGGTATGCTATTTTAAAATTCCTGTTCCTGTCCCCCTTACACCAAATTTATGGGCATAGAGCCTGAAATCCACATTTCATACTTTCTACCCAGATGATTCTTAATGCATTGTTGTTGTTTTTTATTTTTAAATCAAGAATGAGTATGACGGTCACTCTCATAAAACTACTATTCATTACGAATATTAAATTTGCTTATGCTATCCCCATAGCACCAAGAAGGCAAGGCAAACAAACAACAGAGATGCAAAATCTGGTATAATGTTTATTATTAAAAAATAGTTTTAAATAATCCTGCGTACTTGTTAGTATTATACCACTCCACTAAGTAGGTATATTTTGTCCTCAGATGAGAACTTTGCCTTACTTTTATCATTTAAAGATATTTACAAAGGAGATCTCAGGGATAGTACATAATTAAAAGTTAATTTTGACATGACTGCTGTCTTTTAGCATGAAAAACAATGATTTTAAAAATTACATAAAATGAACAAAAGAGCCAGGCTGCTATTTATTGCCCCTTAGTATTAATCTAAAATTATGCTAATGAGGAAAAAAAGTAAAACTCTTCCTTGAGGATTCATATGTTTGAAAAGAACCAGGTGAAAGACAAGAATCTGAGACTTTTAGCTTCTTTCCTACAGTTGTGATTCAGTTTCATGCCTGGAATCTTGAAATTCTTAAAAGAGTAAGGACACACTTTTAAAGCCAACATGGATGTGAGAAATAAAGGCAAAACATTTCATTGTGGAATGATATTTCCTTTAGAGTTTGAAATGGGTTCAAGTGGAGCTGTTAAATTTTACCAATTTAAAATGTGAGAGACATGTTGTAGCGATGCCAGCTCACCTTTCACAGGCTACTGGGGAGACAGCCAGTTTCCTTCTACTGACTTAAGAGAATCTAACCTGAAGTAGGGAACCCTTGTCCACAGTTCAAAATTCAGTGCCCTTTCCATTTCAGGGTGTTGACTTGCTTATTTAATCTGGGCTATATTGATATTTGTACTTTAACTCAATGATGAAATGATAATAAATAGTATAGCCAACTTACCTCCTAATATTAAAAGGTAGTGCTGCTCTGATATGGTAAACAAAAATTCAAGACAGTAAATAGCTAGATCTCTTTGTTATAAAGTTGCCAAAGTAATGAATTTTTAGTAATTTATTATCAATTCTTATTATCATAAGAGAAAAAGAGCTTCTACCCCTCTTCTTTCTACTATCCAGACATAGGCATTAATGTCCTTGCTTCATTGGCAGAAAATATTATCCATTTTTCCCATGAATTTTTTTTTCTGAGGTCCACTTCTTACAAGGAAAATTAATAAAATATGAAAATAAACTTTATAATTATTAAAAATAGTACTGTGTGATTATGAGGTGAAGTAAAGATTGCCCTTTTTAAAGAAGTCCACACTATTGTGTTCATATGAATTATAATAGACCCATCGGCATGAAGGCACTTGGCACTTACATAAGTACTATCTCTAAAAATATTTATAAAATACTACATATTTTATATGTTTCTGAACTCAGATATGCACATGTGATATTACGTTATATTAAATACATTCTGTTATAAAGTATTATGTTACATATATATGTAAATTATGAAGCTATATCGCTGTATCTTTCTATAGATATCATAAGATAGATGCTCTCTTCTTTGAGAAAGGGTTCCCTTGCAGAGCCTGGTTCTAGCTCTGGAACCAGCCCTCCATCTCCATCATATACATCCAGCGTGCTTCAGGTGTAGGGTCACCCATTGGAATTTCCAAACAGTGCTCGGTCACCATTTTACTACCGTTATACTTGGAGCTTCATAACTGGAAACAGGCAACCAGGCTTTTCCCCAGGAAACCAAACACATGAAGGAAAACTTGAGGCTCTGGGACAGCTCTACATTCCTGTCTTTCCCAAACCACCTTTTTTCAGTGCTATAAAAATGTGTTATGACCCCAGCCACTTCAGGATGGACTTCTCCTCCATGTGGGAATCAAGTAAGTTACTTGTAACCATTTCGCAATTTTTGGCATTCAGCTGGTAATGCTTTCTTAATTTACCTTCTCTACTGATTTAAGGACTGAAGAAAGCGTAGGGACAACTTCATAAAATATGCACAGTGCAGCCCAAATGGGATGTTTGTGGCTAAATGATATTTGATGCTACTTGCAAGGCTGGCAATTTTAGAGTGAATGCTGCAAATCAACCTGCTCTTTTAAAGGAAGGGACAGACTGTTACCATATCATTGGTTACAGAGGTCTGTTCAAAAGAAAAGCAAAGAATGTCTCCTTGACTTGGCAGACATGAAAAGAATCTTAGGCTTTGGAGCTAACTGTATAATTTTGTCAACAGATTGATGGAAGTCTAAGTCTGAGACCTGGCTCTCTCATCGGCAGTGAGTGGGCCCTGGACAGTGACTTAGCCCCTCTAAGCGTCAGCATCTTCATCTGTAAAGTGAGACTTAATCCATTTGAAATGTATTCAATCAACATGTACTCTGCCCAAGATTTGCCAAGCAGACAGTGAGAGTATCTACTTCATAATACTGTTGCAAAGCCTAAACAAGATGGTGGAAGTTATGTTTTTAGAATAGATCTGCTACATATAAATGAACTCAATAAATGCTCATTAAAATATTTTGTTAGCTCAATGGATAGAGCGTCAGCCTGCGGACTGAAGGGTCCTGGGTTCAGCAGTACCTCGGTTGCAGGCTTGATCCCAGGCCCTGGTCAGGGTGTGTGCAAGAGGCAACCAATCAATGTGTCTCTCTTACATTGATGTTTCTCTCTCTGTCTCTCCCCCTCCCTTCCACTCTCCCTAAAAATCAATGGAAAAATGTACTCGGCTGAGAATTTTTTTAAAAAGTTTAATATAGCCAATTCCCTGTCTATGAGTCAGTTTTTTGTATTTTCATTTATTTTATTTTTCAGATTCCACATATAAGTGAGATCATATGGTATTTTTAAATAAGGTGTTGAGGTGAAATTCCTATAACATAAAATTAACCATTTTAAAGTAAGCAATTCAATGACATTTCAATGTTGTGAAACCTGTCTAGTTTCAAACATTTCCATCACTGCAAAGTAAAGCCCTTTACCCATTAAGCAAATTCTCATCATTCTTCCTCCCTCTAGCCCCTGGCACTCACCAGTCTGCACTCTGTACTTCATTGTTTTTTATGGTTGCATATATTCTATCTATATGCCACAATTTGTTTATCCATTCACCTATTGATTGATATTTGGACTCTCCACATTTTGGCTATTGTGAACACTGCCATGAATACAAGTATACATTTGCTTGTTTGAGTACCTACTTTTAATTATACTGGGAGTGGAATTGTGGTGTCTTATGGTAATTCTTTGTTGAAGAATGCCAGTGGCTGCATCAATTTGCACTCTCACCAGCAATATAAGAATACTTCAATTTCCCCGCATCCTCAACATCACTTTGTCATCTTTCTTTTTAAAAAAATTATTGTTGCCCTAACTGGTTTGCCTCAATGGATAGAGAGTTGGCCTGTGGACTGAAAGGTCCCAAGTTCGACTCTGGTCAAGGGCATGTACCTTGGTTGCGGGCACATCCCCAGAAGGAGGTGTGCAGGAGGCAGCTGATCAATGTTTCTCTCTCATCGATGTTTCTCACTCTCTATCCCTCTCCCTCTCCCTTCCTCTCTGTAAAATATCCATAAAATATATTTTTAAAAATTATTGTTATACACATTCTCCTGAGTGTAAGGGCAATTCACAGTGGATTTGCCCCAAGATCTAATATTGGTGAGCAGCTTTTCATGTATTTGTTGGCCATTTATATATATTCTTTAGAGAAATATCTGTTCAAGGCTTTACTCATTTTCAAATTGGGTTCTTTGTATTTATCTTGATGAGTCATAAGAGTTTTTTATATATTCTGGCCCTTACTGGACATTATGGATGAAAATATTTTCTCCCATTCTCTGGATTGTTTTTTCACTTTCTTGAAAATATAGTTTGAAGCATGAGAGCTTTAAATTTTGATGATATCCAATTAAATTATTTTATTGTTTGTTGCTTACGCTTTGGTCATATCTAAGAATCTATCACCAAAGTCAAGATCATGAAGATTTATGTGTTTTTCTAAGAGTTTTATGATTTTAGCTCTTATATTTAGATTACTGGCCAATTTTGAGTTAATTTTTGCATATGATGTGAGGTAAGGGTTCAAACTTCATCATTTTGCATGTGAATATCCAGGTATCCTCCCACTACCAATTTTTCCCATTGAATTGTCTTAGCACTCTTGTCATATAGAATTGGTCATAGGTGTAGGAGTTTATTTCTGGACTCTCAATTCTATGCCATTGGTCTATGTGCCCATCATATACTATCACCAATATTTAGATTACTGTATTTAGATAACTATTGCCTTGCAGTATGTTTTGAAATCAGGAAACATGATTCCTTTAACCTTGTTTTGTTTGTGTGGTTTTCTGTTGTTGTTTTTTCAAGATTGTTTTGACTACTTGGGACCCTATGCTATTCCATATGAATTTAAAGTGCAACTTTTCCATCTATGCCAAAAAAAAAAAAGGCCTTGGAATTTTGGTAGGGATTGCATTGAATATGTAGATCACTTTGTTTAGTATAGATAGGTTAGCAATATTGAGTTTTCCATTCCATGAACTTTAAGTATATTTTCATTTTTTAAAGCCTCTAATTTTTAATTTATTTTCAGTGTATAAGTCTTCACCTCCTTGATTAAATTTATCCCTAGTTACTTTATTCTTTTGGACACTATTATAAGTGGAATTCTTTACTAATTTCTTTATTTTTAATTGTTCATTGTGGATGTTTAGAAACACAACTGATTTAGGGATACCAATATTATACCCTTAAGTTTTGCTGAATTAATTTCTTAGCTCTAGTAGCTTTTTGGATTTGGGGAGATTTTCTACATATAGGATTGTATCATCTATAAATAGAGATAGTTTTACTTATTACTTTTCCAATTTAGATGCATTTTATTGATTGATTTTGGTGTCTAATTGCTCTGGCTAGTACAAAGTTTGATAGTGAAACCAGACAACCAATGAGTCCAGGCTTCCTGTCACTAATTGAGCCAATTAAGTAGAGACAGGGTTGAATTATATATGAGCATTTATTCTAATAATGCCAGTAGCAGGTTATCCGTGAAAATCTGCTCTGCCCCTCCATCCCCATAAGCCAGCTGCATTGGCTAGAACAGTGGTTCCCAAATTGGGGCACATGCCCCACAGGGGGGCAATTTGATTTTTAAGGGGGGCATATTGAGATCAGTTATTAACAGTGAATTTTTTTGCATATCTTATGGTTCTAGGGACCTCATATATCGTATATAAATATGCATTGTGATATATTTATGCATTTCAGTTCTCTATTATATGATTTGAAACTTTATTTGCTATTTTTTTCATATCACTTCATGTTACTGTTATTTTTTTTAACAATTTCTTAGTGATTTCTTCCTCAGTACTTCAATTCTCCTTTCGTTCTTTTCTTGTTCTTTTTCATGGATGTCATGTTCTTTGGAAGCTTGTTTAGACCAAGTTAATGGCCTTTTAGGCTTCCTCCACATCAATAGGAGTTCACTTTTTGAATAATAAGACTTATATGTCACATGGGTGTATCAGGACTTTAGAGTAGCTTAGATGGGGCATGGCCAAAAAAAGGTTGGGAACCACTGGGCTAGAAGGACAAAGATAATATTGGAAAGTAGGAATTATAGGCATGGGGAAATAGGCAAGATATAATGGTTACAGGTTACATCAATGTGGGCTGTTAAAGATATGGTGAATATATTCATACATTATTATGTAAAGGTCCCCAAAATATGTTGTTAAATGAACCACAAATTAACCATGGAAAGAAGTATAATATGTGCCCATGAAGGAAGTGGAAAAATCTATATAATAAAATTATGTATAATACTGATACATAAGTATATAGTTTTGAAAATGAAGAATAACAAACAGTAAAATAAAATATAAAGGGAGAAACAATAAAAGCTCTCATTTGAAAAAATATATATATAAAGGAAGAAATAAATTGAAAGAATCAAGAAAAAATCAGACTCCACAGAAAATACTTTATTTCATACATATTTATTGATAACTATGTAAATGTTTTGCATAATTAGAAGGACAAAATCAAATTGCTTACAGCAGTTTCTAAAACCAAAAGAAAAATAAACAGAGTAATGATACCATTAATAACCTAATTATTATAAACAGGAAAGGAATGAAGGGAAGACTAGATAATAGAGGCATGCCATTTATACAGCTTTGCCAGAAAGCTGTAGTTAACATTCTCCAAGTCTGTTCCCTGAAGATCGCTGGGTAAGGGACTGGACAAAAGGCTCATCACCAGTAAGGTCTGAGTGACATGGGAAGATGCTTTCCTGTCAGTCATACCTGGGAGCCAGTCAGTGGCCAGATAGGTGTGGCCACTGCCCGGGGCCCCAAATCTGAGATACTTAACCCTGGAACAAAGGGAGTCCTCCCTCTTGCCTCGCCTGTTTGCCTGCACTCTGGGTTTCCTGTTGCAGGGGGTGCACTCCCCTGCACTCCCCCACCCAATGGACTAATGGACTGAATCTAGCCTGATGCGACATCAGGCTCAACTCCACCATGGAACACTAGCCCTACTTTGGGCTCTGCAGGAGCCCCAGCTGCAATTTTTTCATGACTGGGTTAAGGGGCATAGGACTTTACAATATGAGAAATATATTACCACGCCAATAAAAACCATTCATTCTCCCATGCAAATCTTAGAAAATTCATTTTCTAAAACTATTGCAAGAGCCACCCCACTCCCACTAGCAATGGAATAACCTCACCTAACTGAATCCCCTGGCAACAGTAAGGCATCAAGCTAGTGTCTAAATTACTTAGTGAAAAATTATAAATGACTGTTAAAGATAGTCATTTGATGGTTAATTCCTAGGGGAATATAGCATTTATATAAAAAAAAACTACAAAATAAACTTCAAGGTATTTTCAGTAATCATGTTTTAGTACTAATAATATTAGTGTTCTGAAACCATATTATACATATGTAAGAGAAAAGGTAAAAATTAGAGACATTAAGTAAAACCTATCAAAAATTCTTACATCTTAACTGAAAATATTCATGTAAACTTATAGCATATTTTCTCTTAAAACAAAAGAAAACCTCTAGCTCTGTCCACTGAATCAGCTTAGAAACTGATTAGCATAGTACTAATGATATCTCTAGCACAAAGATTATTGTTTAAGTAACATTTCACACTAAAAGGATACAGGGATTCTTGGAGGAATAGCTTACTCCAGGCCTGGGGCAGGAAGACAGGAAATGTACAAATGAGCTTGGAAAATCTAGTTACAACAGAAAACAATAAAGTTATCAAAGAATATTAAAGTTCCATCAAGCAGGTTTAGGAGCAATTTGAAGAGACTTCTACTGGATAAAAGTGAGACATTGGAGAATATTCTAATAATAAAACAAATGGATTGAAACAGCAAACCTCTTAAGATTTGTCAGTTCATAATAACATAACATTTTCATTGGCCACTATATCAGCCATTTATTACCAATAATCTTGTGAAATAAAACATCCCGAAACTCAGTGGCTTCAGCAAAAATCATGGATCCTTCCTCATGTGTCCATGTGTCTCCTGGATGTCAGGTGTCTTAGTTGGGTTTGCCTGGGCTAGACTTCAAGCAGCAGATGGGTTCCAGTTCTCTCCTGCATTTCTGTCATCCTCCTGTGTGAGCAGTAGATACATTCTTCTCAGGATGTCAGCAGAAGTCAAGAAAGAAAGCCAAACCACACAAGCTATTTATTTCTTCACTAGAGGCCCGATGCATGAAGATTCGTGCAAGAAAGGGCCTTCCTTCCCCTGGCTGCCGGCACCACCTTTGCTCCAGCCCGGAGCTGCCTTTGTGTCTTCTTACCAGCCCGGAGCCGCCTTTCTGCCTTCCCATGCTCTCCAGAGGTCCGGAGCGGCTGGGGTGGTGTGGAACGCCTGCTTCCCACCCTGCCCCTGCCACTTGGCCCCTGTGTATGCAGATTAACCCGCCATCTTTGTAGGGTTATTTTGCATACTCACTCCTGATTGGCTGGTGGGCGTAATGAGGTACAGTCAATTTGCATGTTTCTCTTTTAATTGTGTAGATGGCTGCTAACATGCCTGTAGCCAGCGTAAGTCTCATGACTGAGACCAAAGTAAAGAAAGGGAAGAACGCTCTGCTTCTACTAAAAATGCACTAAAGAGTAACATAGCAAGGATGTAGACACAGGTAGGACGAAGAATTCATTCCAATAATTTAATCTCCCCCAGCAAGTTATGGCACCTTTTTTTCAGAGAACCAACAAATATTCTAAAATATGGGTAAATAAAAAGATATGCTTAAAAATATTCTGTTTTTCCAGCACAAACTACATCAAGCTATTCAAAGAGTAGAGGAGAATGTATTTGTTCATATAATAAATGAAGAAAGAATGATACAATTACAATAATATCCTTCTTCAATTCTCTAGGATTTGAATATCACCATTCCCTCCTTGTAATGAAATAATATATTGGCCCATTATCACCATAGCTTGATGGTGATATTATAGAAAAAGCTTGTGGAGCAAGGAAATGAACAAATAATACCGGAGTCCTCAGGAAGTAATTGAGAACCAACCTAAATAGACTCCCACTAGCCAAAGATAATAAAATTTGATCAATAAGCATAATAACAGCAGTGGACCAAAATCCATTAAAATATTTAAATGTATGAGTCATGAAAATATTGAACACAAACAAAATTCAAACAAGCAAAATAATAAATTGTTGACATTTGGATGATAGAAAGAAAACAAGTCATTATTTTAAACATATGAAAATAAAGGAAACAGGCATTTGTCCAGCTTTTCCTTCCTATATGAGCTGTGACTCAGGGTAACCAAATAGTTGATAATAGAAATTTAATCTTTATGTAAGTATTTCAGTTAATAAATTAACAAGGATTAAATGAATTAGAATATTACTATTTTACAATCTCTAAACAAGTAATAGAATTAAGCAATGATTATCAGTTGCTAACATTACTCAAAGACAGATATTATATCTCTTGAATAAAATGCATAATGCCATCAATAAAGTAGTATTCCCAAAACCTTCTAACTTTAATCTAATCAAGTCTCTAGATCTCACCTCTAATTTATATGAGATGTAGGGAAGATAGAAACATGTTACATTTAGCCATGGTATGTAACTTGTAAAACCCAGAGTGTAGGAAACTATAATGCAAAAACTCTCAGAACAAATAAGATTGCCCCTGAATTAACAACTTTTGAAGTTAAATGAAGGAACATGGAGGTTTTAATCCTATTTTTGCATATATCTGAATTCAAATAATATTTTTTTTCTTAGAATACAGTAAGCCACTGCACGTTTTTTTGAAAGCCATGTGTGGTTTAAACAGAGAGAACAAGTCTTATTTGGGGGGTAGAGTCCAAATTATCCTTTAAGTTGCCTGACGAGCTAATGAAAGTGAGAGAGGCTAGTGGGCCTTTTCTGAGTCACTAGCTTCCCTCTGAATACTATTCGAAGTGACATCCAAAAATTAAAGGCAACACTAGAATGGGTGCTACTTTCTAAGATTCAGAAGTTAATCTCTCACCCTGAGCGTAACTAAAATTCCTAGAATAGAAGATTGAACAATTTTTATTTTTTAAATCACCCATGTGGCCATACCCATGCATTAGGCTTTCCTATATGTCTGCTGGTCAAATATCCTGAGTGTCTTTATGAATAACTTATGATGTGCCCTCATAAACAATTGCATATTTCATCATAAGAAACTCTTGCTGAAGTGAGACCATCAATGAATTGGCACCAATACTTAAATTAAGGAAGTGAGATGCGGACATGGTGACTCTCCTCTGCTGTCATGTACATTCCTTTATTATTCATGAAGGACGGTCGTTAACGACACATTTATTTTGTGCCACAAGACTCATGTGTGCTGGAGCTATCCTCTTTTTGCTTTTATGTTGTTAAGCCTCTTCAAGAGAGTAATCTAATAAGAATTTTAATAGTGCAAGGACAATGCGGATCCAAACAAAACTGCAAAGACTACTATTAAGAAATATTTATCAGTGTTTTAAGTACAGAGGCTTTTATTTGCAAATGGAACTTTGTGTGAGTGTAATATCTGGCCGATTTCTCTAGACTTGAATTTCACAAGGAAAGACATTAGTTCCTGGATACATGACTTTAGATGAATAGTATGATTTTGATTATGCTTTCTAACCAAGGGTAACATGAGGCTTTGGCATTAGAAAGTATGCTAAATGCGTTGAATTGTATTTGTGAACTCAAGTAGTAAACCATAAATCTTCAATTTGGAAGGGATAGGGATTGAGGGCACGAAGTTTAGGGAGATGGATGGAGAGAGAGAAAAAAAGAGGGAGAGAAACAGGAATTCAAAAATATGGAGGCAAAAACAGATAATACAGAGCATATGAAGAGATATATAAATGTAAGTGCCCTGTACATTGTCCATCAATGACACTGTGCTCATGGAATTTGTCTTGTGTTGGTTACATTGACCAAAATTTAAATACTTTAGTTGCAAGAAGGAAATTAATAAATAATTGATTCCAGTACTACAAAAAATAAGAACATGTCCTTCCTGTACTTTCTGTTAGGTTCATTTCTACAGCAAGAGTGCTGTTATATACAGCCAAATGGATTATTGGTTTGGCTTTGTATGTCAGCTCTCAGACACATACAGGACACGTATGGCCATAAATCATAAAATCCCCGAAAGAGCATCAGAGTAAAATCCAAAATACTGTTCTTGTTCAGCCATCCTTCTTGTTATTATTCATGCTATTTCCTTATTTTGCTATTTATGAAATAAGGAAAGTGGTCACATGATCACTTGCACTTGGTAACTAATTGAAAAATAAGCAGAGCTCCTTGGAAGACTGGCTTGTTCCATCAAATTGCTCCATTAAAAAACAATATAGATGATAGATAGATAGATAGATAGATAGATAGATAGATGATAGATATCACAAACAGAAGAATTAATACCCAATGGTACCCAAAGTTCAGATACAGCAGAATTATATGGGGATGAAGATGAAAAATTTAGTCTTCTGGGCTCTCCTTTTAGAAAATTCCAATCCATTAGATATTGGAACAGGCCCAGGTGATTTCTATGTGTAGTTCCTAGAACATGATTATCACAGACACTAATAAGCTGACTCAATATAAAAAGAGGTATAAGTTAAAAAACTTACATTTACTCTTCATGAGATTGTAAAACAATATTAATGCTCATATTGTAAGAATTTGTAGGTATAATTATAAGCATAGTTCTCCATTGTATAATCACATGCAATATTTTCTTACACAGGTATTAATTTTTTAATGTAAAATATTTCAGATGATAAATCCCAAAGGTAAATAAAATTAAAGGCAAGATCACCTAAGCAGCCCTAGCCCATTTGGTTCAGCAGATAGAGCATCGGCCTGTGGACTGAAGGGTCCCAGGTTTGATTCCAGTCAAGGGCACATGCCTAGGTTGTGAGCTTGGTCCCCAGTTGGGGGAGTGCAGGAGGCAGCCGATCAATGATTCTCTCTCATCATTGATTTTTCTATCTCCCTCTCCCTTTCTCTCTGAAATAAATAAAAATATATATTTTTTTAAAAAGATCACCTAAGCATAGCATTTACCAATTATTGTCATTTTCAGCATACCAAATATATTCCAATTTCAATTTCCAAACTGCACAACCCAATAATGGTCACCTGGCTATGAAAGCCTCATGGAAACTTAAAGAGATATAAAAATGTCGTCTTTTTTTTATTTTCTGGCATCATTTTAAATATAACCAGGCAGTCTCTGGCCATTTTTATTTTTATTTATTTATTTAATTATTTATTTTTACCACATAGTTACCCTTAAGAACCATTTCCTCTGTCAGGAGAGAGACACACAATAGTGAACAGCTGTTAGAATCTTACAAGTGTTTCTTCAAGCATTATCCTTAAACAATCTGCAGCAGAATCACTTGGTATATATTATAAAGTATAGATTCTTAGACCCTTCATTATACATATTAAATCTAGTTGAAGGGGGGCACCAGGACAATTGTGGGTATCTATAAGCAATTTCCAGTTTTAGAGTGGCGATGCATAATGATGTGGTTAAATCATCTCATATAATGCAACAGGGAGGAGAAAGGTTAGGTGGCTTGAATTTCCACTGTATTTTCTGAAACTTTTACTTCTTTCAGTGGCAACAAAGGGAAGCCTCCAATGCAGGTCTGGAACTAGGATATGGTGAGTGAGGCACTTCTATATGTAAAAATGAAGGGATGATTTTAAAAAGTAAAATAAGTAATGCAAACAGGATACAATGCCTTGCCAAGCCTTATTGGAGCTAAAATGAAATACTACTTAAAATAAATAAGATAAGTAACACTGACCCGGTCTGTATTTAAATGTTTTATTTTTTGTTCCTCATGGATATTTTTGGATAAATTTTAGTATATTAAAATATTATTTATCTTGATTACTGAGCTTTTCAGATCCCCCTTAATTTTTGCACTAGAGGCAAAAGTCTCAACCTTGTTTCAGCTCTACTCCTCTACACTGTGCAGAATGAAATTGCCCCAATTATTTCAGAGCATATGCACAACCAAACATGATAACTTGTTCTCTACCAATGGCATTTCCTTGGCTAAATATGTTTCTTCCTGCATGTGGAACCAATCCTGCTCCCCAAAATTAATTAGCTCCATTACTCAATAAAGCAAAATGAACTTATGTTTTTATAGACTGAGTACCCTAAAATATATAATTTGGTTAATTTTTTTTTTAATTAACAGCTGATGTACTACATCTAAAACAAGGTGGGCAGGAGGATGCATAAAGAAAAAAAAACACAAAACTCATTCTGAACTGGAATGCCTGTAATCCAGGTTTGGGTTTAAAGTAAAAAATACTGAGTTGATTAAATAATAGTTCTCCTCAACAAGAAATACATCTTCAAAGGCTCTATTTTGTTGTCATTAGATTTTGTGTGGAAAAGTTTTTCTAAAGAAAATGCTTTTGAGGTCCCATGACCAAGAAGGAAAAACCCAAGCCAAGTAAGTATTTGATTGCCTACTAACTAGTTGTTGTGACATATATTCAGAGAAGCAGATTTTGTCCTACTGGTTCTTTCACTGTTGCAGTTTCACTATTGTCTTCATTGGACCCAAACAGCTTGTTTAAAACCTACACATGGCAGGGCTCTTTGAAAATTATTTGCTCAAACATGACAGATGAGCAGACTAAAAAATAATAAGAAATCTGAAACATAAACTTAAAAGTTAGCCTTTTGAGCACAGTTAAAGGAGCCAGGGTTTGTTTAATTGTGAGAGTAGAAACATGGACCCATGACAGCACGTTGTTGATCATTACAAGTGTAGATGAACACAAGTAGCCGTGGAGACATATTGATAGAGAGAATCTCCAGAAACATGACCTGGGTGCTTTTAACTTGCTATAAAGTACTGCATTGTTTGACTTTTATATTATGAGATTATTTTGCCTATATACAAAATATTATAATAGGTGTCACTTTAAAAATATGTATTTATATCCTTATGATAGTGGGAAAGTTTTTCCTTGGGACCTAAAGGAAAATTTGTTTGCATTATAGAAATATAAGTCCCTGAGTTGCATCAATATTATATAGTAAAAATTTCAGAGACATTAAAAATTAAAATTGATACTTTATTACAGTACTTATGTCCTACACAATGGTGGAAAAATGAACAGAAAGACTTATTCAAGCTTCACAATTCTATTATTTAAGATGCCTTTTCAAAAAAATGAAGAAGAGTACTACAATATGTTCTTAAGAATTTTGCCAGTTCCATTAAATTACTGTATGAATGGGGTTTCCAGACCCCATTCCAACATGGGGGAAGATCCACCCCCACACTAACAAATAATTCTTGGACAACAGTAGGATATATATGAATTCAACACAATTCTGACACTATATACCCAGAGACAGTATAATATTGCACAGGTTAAGGGTTCAGTTGACAAGACTGCCCCAATTCCCACCACACACACACACACACACACACACACACACACACACACACACACACATTAGACATCAGCCTGAAGCCCAGGCTTTATGCTTATGACTGACTGGCTACAGATTGGAGGACCAAAGAGTTATCCTCCTGGGTTTTAATGTATGGAGCTTTCATTAAATATTCATGATTAGCTAATTAATCATAAGTAATTCAATTGAACTTCATCTCTAGCCCCTCTCCCCTCCTTAGAGGTCAGTAGGTGGTAGGAACTGAAAGTTCCAAATGTCTATTCACACTGTTGGTTCTCCTGACAAACAGCCTCTACTCTTGGGTGGGGTCCAAAAGCTACCTTCATTAACAAAGAAAAGACACCTTGATCATTCTCAACACTTAGGAAATCCCATGGGTTCACAGAGCTATGAGCCAGGGACTGTAGATGAAGAAGAGCAAATATATCTGCACATGGGTTCCTCACAGCAGTACAATCATACCAGCCAAAACATGTTGGCACATTACTAGAATCTCATTCAGTCATTAATAACTATTGAGTCCATCATCATGTCATATGAAAATATCTCCCAGGGTGAAGACACTCATATTTACAGTCCTCCATCTGAGCTTCTCAGATTCCAAAAGCAGAAGTGATCTCAGGAAAATGTGGTTGCACCCCTTCAGGCAACTAGTATAATGGAGCTAAGAGACAATATCATTTCTTACTCTGAACCCTTTCAAGGTGTAATATTGCATTGGATTTCTCTTATAACACCACTCATTTATTCATTCTTTTACCCTTGGCTACTATTTTTCCTTCTCCCTATGTATATCTCAACTTTTTCACCTTGGGAAAGGACATAAGGTTTGGCCACTGTGCTGATCTAGATGGCTGGCAGCAATACTATTCGAACAAGTGCCTCTCCCTCAGTCCATTTCTATTCAGATAATATAAAGTTACATAGATACCGTACTGATGGGCTATCTTTACCAACTGGCAATACAGATGCTTTCACTGTTAACCCTAAACTTGCCAGATGGGGTGAAGACACATCCTGCCCCACCAGGCCCTTAGAAATTCTGACATGAAGGTTAAAAACACAGTTACAGTTTCTTGTTTAGGAATCATCCCTGCTTTCATCCATGCAGTTACAGCCCTGATCCCATGACTAATGCATCAAGTAGATGGGGGAGATAAAGTTGAGGTGATAAGGGGAAGGAAGGACAGTTGCCCCTTCCCCAACCCCTCTTCCCCAGATCCTTCATAAAAATAGACAAGTCTGCCTAGTAGGAACATTTCTTTACCCCTACTTATGTTCATGTTTAGTGTGAGCACACACTTGTGAAAGCATGTAAACCAGTCCTTCATACCTTTGTCTTCCCCCGACACACTTAGATAACCAATTTTTTAATTGGCCATTCCAATTCTCTATCAAATTATTACTCAGAGGAGTATATCTCTCTGACCATTGCTGAACACTGTGGGTAGTAAAATGTGTTCCTTGGTCTGAAGAAATGATGCTAAGCCATCCTAATTTCTGCGTTTTTTTATTTATTGTTCCATTTCTTTTATAGCACTGAGTATCTGCATCTACCTTTCTAGGTAGTTTTGAGGCTAATGGCTAAAGCTCAGGTGACCTAAATCTGTACTTGTTTCAGCAGAGATCCTATATAAAGAATTACCAAGCAAATTTAATAAGAGAGCAATATATCAAGATCAAGTAGGGTGTATGTCAGAAATTTAATAGCGGTTAACATTTGAAAATTATTAATCAGATTAACAGAGATTAAAAAAATGTATATGATTGGCCGAAACTGGTTTGGCTCAGTGGATAGAGCGTCGGTCTGCGAACTGAGGAGTCCTGGGTTCGATTCCGGTCGGGGGCATGTACATTGGTTGCGGGCACATCCCTGGTAGGGGGTGTGCAGGGGGCGGCTGGTTGATGTTTCTCTCTCATCGATGTTTCTAGCTCTCTATCCCTCTCCCTTCTTCTCTGTAAAAAAATCAATAAAATATATTTTAAAAAAAGTATATGATTGTATCAAAGGGTGTTGAAATAGCATTTGAGGGAATTCAACAATATTAGTAGATTGAGATTATCAAAGAATTTATTTAATCTGATAAATAATATCTAGTAAAGAAAATTAAATAAGGCTTAAAGAAATACGAGTGTGATTATTCTATTATCTTGATGAAAGTTACATGTTTGTGTTTACTTTTTAAATTGATTAAGCTCTACATTTATGTTTTCTATGATGTATTATGTCATCCTATATAATAAAAGCCTATTATGCTAAGTGTCTGGCCGTCCGGTCATACGTTCAACCAATTATAGCGTAATATGCTAATGATATGCTAAAGCTGCTCAACCGCTCGCTATGACATGCACTGACCACCAGGGGGCAGATGCTCCAACCGGTAGGTTAGCTTGCTGCTGGGGTCCAGCTGATCGGGACTGAGTGAGATGGGCTAGACACGCCCTGGAGCCCTCCCGTGGCCCCTCCCTAGCTGGCCAACCTCCCGAGTCCCTCCCCGATCCTGCACCGGTGGGGTCCCTTGGCCTGGCCTGCACCCTCTCGCACTCCAGGACCCTTCAGGGGATGTCGGAGAGCTGGTTTTGGCCTGATCCTGCAGGCCAGGGCAAGGGACCCCACTGGTGCATGAATTCATGCACTGGGCCTCTAGTAGTATAATAAATAACTTTGTTTTAAAACACCAATGATATTAAATCACTGGAAAAGTACAATATTTCTTTTTTTTTTGTCCTAAAATCCTATTCTAAACCTATGTATACCTAAAATGTATTGAGAGGTATCTATTTGAAAAAGGTATTCTTGCTGTCTTTTTGTTTTTTGTTTAGTCCTCACCTGAGGATATTTTCCATTGATTTTTTAGAGAGAGTGGAAGGGAGAGGGGGAGAGAGAGAAGCATCAATGTAAGAGAGACACATCCATTGGTTGCCTCCTGCAAGCACCCCCACCAGGGCTGGGGATCGTGCCTGCAATCGAGGTAAGTGCCCTTGACTGGAATCAAATCCAGGACCCTTCAGTCCTTGGGCCCAAGTTCCATCTACTGAGCCAAAGGGCCAGGGCTTGATTTCTTTATTGTGTTTTCTTTTTCAATCTCTTAAAAATTAAATAAGACTTAGAATAATAATTTTATATTACATTTTATCACTTTCTGCCTTTGAAAAGTAGTATTAACAGAATGATACCGTGCACAAGAATATGGGCTTGTGACTTAGATCTGGTCCTCCCTCCATCAAGAAGCAATCCTTGAGTATGAGGGCAAGTTAATTAGCATCTCTAAGGCATATTTTATTGAGAAAAAGAGAGAGAGGGAGAGAGGGAGACAGAAAGTTATAGCAAGCAGCAGAAAAGTGAGAGTGAGAAAGTGAATGAGCAAGAGGAAGAGGGAATGAATGAAGGAAAGTCTACTTCTCAAGGTCCTTATATGGATTATGGTAATATATTATGTGAAACCATCTATCAAACTGCCTCATATACAAGTTTTCTCTATACCAATATTTTCCCAACCTCTCTGTCATATATACTGTATTAGTTTCTTAGTCCTGTCATAACACATCACAAACTTAGTGGTTTAAAACAACATGGATTTATTTTTGCACAATTCGGGAGGCAAGCTGTCTGAAATCAAAATGTCAGCAGGGTTGGTCCTTTCTTGAAACTCTGAGAGGGAATCTGTTCCTGCCTCTCTCAGAGATTCTGCTGGTTGCCAGCACTCTTTGGTATGCCATGGCTTATAGCTGCATCACTCCAATTTCTTTGTCTTTACCGTGATATCTTCTTTGTGTCTCCTCTGTCTTCAAATCTCTCTCTCATTATAAGGACAGGAGTCATTGGATTTAGGCTCACCCCAATCCAATATGACCAAATCCTAACTTGATTGCATCTGCAAAGGCCTATTTCCAAATAAGGCCATATTCATAGATACTGGGGATAAGAACTTCAACATCTTTTTCAGGGGACACAATTCAACCCACAACATATATCAAGCAGGCATTAATCTCGGAGAAGCTAAGAGATTGGCCTATGGTGCTAAACAAACTAATAACAAAGCTAGAACTAGAAAACATTTGTAACTCAGAATCCAGTTTTTCTCTAAGTATACTAAGCTACTTAAAAAACAAACAAACATTTTCATGATTCCAAAAATAAACCTTTAATCTTTATTGTGTCTATTCATCTATTTTACATCCATGGTTATATTTAGAACACGCACATAAATCTTTTTGAAATGCTGAACTGGGAGGAAAAATCATACATGAGTGTGAGTTTACATGTACTAGTATATGAGTGAGCACACATAGGAAGGTGACAAATTGGCAACCCCTGTATCATTGCTAGCCAGCAAAGATGTTTGTTTTGTACTGCACCGTATTGTGGTTGTGAAGGTTGTTATAAATTTTTAATGAGTTAATTTTAAAGTCGGAAGGTTTTACATAAAATTCCAGATTTCCAACTGCTCTTGAAAAATTATATGGTCTGGCAACACTGCACCCACATGACCACAAGTTGCTGGAGCTGAGGAGTGGATGCCCTCTTAGGGAATTAAGCAATTTTGAGTTGGCCACAGAGTCAACCAACCTTCATTGTATCCCCAGTTCAGTTTACCTCACTCAGGTACCTCACACACCGGACTGTCTTAGTCATTTCAGACTGTTTTCCTTGATCTAGAGAAATTTAAATTGCCTTCATCTGGACTGTAGTCTCATTCAATGAGATTCCTAGAGTGAGTGCACAAATGTAATTTAGGGCTTAGTTCATTTCCATTTTATTGTTATTTTTTCCTTCAGCAAGAGCATATATTTTATAAAAGGAAAACTTGTCAAAAGTCTAAAATTATTTTTTGTGTGTGTGGAAAAAAGTAGGTATGATTACTTTAATTTGTGAAGTTCCAAAGGAGTATATCTTATATCTACCATTTTGTTTATTGTTAATAAATACTTAGCTCTGTGTGTATATGTACACATTTATATGATTACAGCATGTATTTAAATAATTTTATAATTAAATGAAAAACAATATTAAGCAGATGCACCCGGTGGTGAAAATGGATATTAAAGACAAACATGAAAACAGAAGGAGGAGAAAACCCTAAATAAACAATGAGTCTTGAAATTAAAGTATTAAAGGCTTATAATTATGTATTAAAAGGGGGGAGGGATGGTGTGAAAGTGATAGGAAAAGGAAACAAACAAACACCAAAGAAAAACAAAAACATAGGATGTGTTTAAAGAGCTAGCTAGAAAATATTTCAGTAGCCACCACAGAAAATTGATTCCATGGGTTTCTAGGGACAGAGATTGGCTGAAATGATGCAAAGATACACTAAGGTTGTGAATCTCACTGGTATCTATAACTTTAGCACAACTCTCTTGCTCTTCTCTCAAAAGCCACAGTATGGGAAACTGAGCAAGACTGGTTAAATTAAACAAATAACTGGTTGCAGGAACTCAATATAAATGTATAAAGCTGGTTTCTAATGAATGAGAAAATTCCTTCCCTGGCGTCTGGCAGTTGAGAATGGAAGGGATTGACTTTAGGTGAAGGTGGGGGGAGGGACAGAAAAGAGACAAAGGTCAAGTATGAGAGGGGAAGTTCTTACGGAGGATAACAAAGACTGCACACGTGAGAAACTAGTCACCGGATGAGAGAAATCAATCTCCCGGCAGGGACTCCTCACAAACTTAATTTAGTAGCTGCTATTTTGCTTGGAAAGATTGTTTGACTTTGTCGGGGGAAAGGGGTGGGAATAGGCAAGACAAAAAACATACCCAGGTGTTAGTGCTGCCCTAGATTTAAAAACACTGCCCATCAAACTCGCTGCAGGGTTCCCACGCTGAAACCTATCAGGCAGGTGCATCATTAGCAACTTACCCATTTCTCAAGTACCCATCCATGTGCTTTCCCTACTGTAGCTTGATACCTTAATAATTATCATTATTCTAATGATTTGTAGCCATTTAAAAATCACTTTCTGTATTCTGATTACTGAAAAAATGATATACTCTTGTGAAAGTAGCCTAATTTTGCCATGCTAAAGATTATTTTAAGGAGTATCAATGTATTTAACATACGGAGTTGGCTTATTCCTCCTGAAAGTAATAATAAATAAAAAATCATTAAAAAAAAAAAAAAAAAAACTTCATGGGGCCCTAACCAGTTTGGCTCAGTGGATAGAGCGTCGGCCTGCAGACTGAAGAGTCCCAGGTTCGATTCCAGTCAAGGGCATGTACCTTGGTTGCTGGCACATCCCCAGTAGGGGGTGTGCAGGAGGCAGAGGATCAATGTTTCTCTCTCACCGATGTTTCTAACTCTCTATCCCTCTCCCTTCCTCTCTGAAAAAAGAAATCAATAAAATATATTAAAAAGAAAAACTTCATGGGGAATATGTGGGCTTTTCTTGTATGTAAATTCAAGTATAGACTGTTTATTCCAGTCTATAGCTGAGACCAAAGCCCTCAACCTGATACCATCCCCTTGCATTAAATAGTTTCTTGTACTGTTGTGTTGAAATAGAGGCTTATATAGAAGCATGTTCAATATCTATTCATCAACATTTTTGTTTATATAAATTCATATTTGTTTATATAAATAAAAAAGGAAACTAGCTAGAAACATTTAATCACAAGCCAAATAATGAGTTATCTTTAGAATTAAAATAAATAAGTTGTGTTCCACCAGTGTGGCTCAGTGGCTGAGTATCCACCCATGAACCAAGAGGTCACTGGTTTGATTCCCAGTCAGGGCACATGTTTGAGTTGTGGGCTGGATCCCCAGTGGGGAGCATGCGGGAGGCAGCCCATTGATCAATGTTATTGATGTTTCTATCTCTCAATCCCTCTCCCTTCCTCTCCCTCTAAAAAATAAATAAAAACATATTAAATATCCTAGAGCACTCAATATAGTGCCTAGCACAAAATAAATGGCCACAAATGTTTGTTGGATGGAATTAAGTCTTTAAAAAATAAATCAATAAATGAGTTGTAAACTAAACAACATTCCAATTATGTAATAATGACACTGTAGTTGATTAGAGGAATTCGCTATTAAACTAAAATTTAGATGAGAATATCAAATAATCTAATTTCTCCTGAGGGATACCATTATTACAGTAGAAAAATTTACTCCATTTTTATCACCTGAATCACAGCAAAAATAGAAAATTCCCTCAAAGGGATAAATCTTATTGCTCTTTTGTTTACCTTCTTTCAATGGAAAGGTATTTCATACATATCGGCTCATATTTTTCCTCATTGTTAATATGCATTTTTTCTTAAATCACTTATATCAGTAAAGTTAAAAACCCCTTCCACCTTGATATCAATTTTGGAATTCATGGGTATCTCAAAGCCTCCACTTTGAGTTAAATGTTAATTGAGAAAGTAGGTGTTTACACTGATTTCCTAATGTTAGAGCACAAGCTATAATTGCAGCAATAAACCCAGAGTCTCTCTGTATTCATTTCTCCATCAAAAATATTACCACTTAGTTTCATTTATTTTTAGTGTGGAGTGAGTTTCAATGTTAGAATGCTCATTAATATTTAATACCTGATGGAAATATATTTGTTTATGGTGACCATGCACTTTTATTTTCATTGTTGCAAAATGTTTACCAATTTATGGCATGAGACAGTATTTATATTTCTGTCTGGGTTGTCAGAAATTCTCCCAATCAGACATAATCATAAACAACCATGTTGATTTCCCAATTATCTCATTTGTTCTGAGTGGTAGCAAGGGGCAGGAGTTAAAATCCTTCAGACATCACTGTAAGCCTAAACTTGGTAGACTCCCTAAAGAAATTTGACAGGACTCCATCCTACTTTCCACCCTTCTGGAAAAAGCCTAGGTTCTTCTGAAGAATGAAAAGTTGCCTCAAATTCAGATCTGTAAGAATAATTTTTCACCTTACCCACAAACAAACAAACAAAAAATGACAGTAACATTAAAACCATCTCACCTGTTCTCCTTAAGATATTTCATATAGTATTTGTCATTAAAAAATGACATTACAGCATTCCAAAGATGACTATTTAGTTTTCTGGATTCCTCTTGATGAAACTCTTAGAAAGAAAGAAGGAATCAGCATGTATTAGCACCTGCGTTGTGTCAAGCAGTGTGATGGGTGCCTTGATCATTTGGTGAGAGGCAGTGTAGGAAGGTGGTTAAGACCAGTGTTGAGTTTGTATCTTTTCTTGTATTTATCCTTGCTCGTGTGACCTTGATTGCTTTCGTTAATTTCTCTGTGCTTCACTTTCCTCTTTGGTGAAATGAGTAAAATCCTAGAGTCTACCTCATGGGGTGGTTGTGAGGGATAAACCAAGTTAATGTAAGTAAAGCCCTTGGAACACTGGCATGCAGTAGGCCCTCCATATTAGAAACTGGCATTCTCCGCATCGAGTCTTATAAAGTGATGCGCCATTATCTCCATTTTACTGATGAGGAAACTAGCATTTAGAGTGTTGAAGCAATTTATGTGGAAACAACACGGGAAGTCCTACTTTAAGATAAAGTAAGAGCTTTTATCATTAGGTTGAGATTTTTTCCCATTTTTGTCACGTATTGATAGCTTTCCCTTTGCACACTTAACTGGGGGAAAAGATCTGTGGCTGCCCAGGTTCCTCAGAATAGATACAGTGGTTACTTTAAATCTGATAACTGCAAAGGGGATTACTGCAACACAATAAAGTATCTCAGTTTAAGTACTGTGTGTGCCTGTGTGTGTGTGTGTTGGGGGGGAGGGGGTGGGCACAGAGGACTTGTTTCAAAACTTGTGCATGAAGAATACGAATGTTAACTTGTCTTTGAATCAGAAAAACCACAGAAGAGAGCCCGAGGAGAACCATGATCTAGTGGAAACACTGTGTAAGCCCACTGAAGATCATACTGGCATTCACACAGGCAAAATTACATAAACTAGATAATTGTTCAGGTCATAAAGCACTAGAGGCAATTAACAAGTTTTCTAAGAGTCCAGGTAAAACACAGGGCTTTGACTCTCAAGAATGACTCTAGAATTGTTCTGCCAACATCATAAGATGCACTGATGAATGCACACACAAGACCTCAAGGGCATCGTGGAACCCGGTTAAATTCTTTTTTTTTTTAAATAGGCTGTCCATTTCTCTTACTTTCGCAATAAGCTTTACCTCCATACCAGACACATAGAGGCATACCTTATGTGTGATTTGCTCTAGAACCTATTGGCAAATGGTAGGAAAGTTGAGAGAGCCCCTGAAGTAAGTAGACTGTTTTATTTGGTCCGAGTTTACTTAATGACTTCACACCGTACATAAGTTATTTTTTCTGAGACTTAGGTTTATGTTATTCAAAATTTTATTTAGGTTTTAAAAATCATGTAAACAGTTATTACTTCATTACATTCTCCAAGAAATCCTGTGGAATAATTTGGCCATCACTGGGACCCCTATTTTATAATCAAGGATTCTAGACTTCAGATAAGTGACTTTTACTGGGTCAAATGAAACAGAGTGGGCTTGGAACTATTAAAAAAAAAGATACTAACACAATTCTAAATACTGTATGTCCATTTATTTTTTAATCACAATAACAAACAGATGAAGTGGGAGTTATCAATATATCCATTTTACAGATGAGGTAACTGAGTAGCTTAAAGTTACGTATTTTACCCAAGAGCTAATAAATAGCAGAGATGGATTTCAAGCCCAGACAAACTGATTCCAGTTCCCACTCACTTAATCACTTGACCACACTGCCTTTCTGAATGCAATAAAAATAATGAAGTTTGTGGTTCCTGCCTTTAAGTTAGTTACAATCTTCTACAAAAGCAGTAAAAGTATAAGGAGGCTTAATATGGGAGTAAGTTCTGGTTTCTTTGGAAGAAAATGAATGTTGCATTGGGAATGTATATTATTTCAGTACTCCAGAGTTTGTCTAGTTGTTACATTCTTGCTTTATAGGGCCTAGAGGCAGAAAATAGTTTTACCTGATAGCATTTGAGGCTGAAGCTATTAGGTTTGTGGTGCTGAAATAAATATGTCTGCTGTTTCTGTTCTAAGACTCACCCAGGCCAGGAATATAATAGGGCTAGAAATTTAAATGTCCATAGGACTCAAACCATAATTTAAAGCCACACACTTTGGACTTCTCCACCGCCTATTCTGCAGGCTCCCTTAGAGTTAACTCCTTTGTCACCAAAGCCAGCAGTGTCCACTGGGCATGCCCAGTGATATGGTTGGAGCCTGCAAACAGTTCCACTCACTCCAGGGTTTTACCAGCTGCAAAAGAAAGGAGGAGACAGAGGGAAGAGTTAAACAGGCACAGAACTTGGATCAGCTCGGGATGCCCATGGCCAAGGCAGAGCACTGAGAGCTGGGGGATGACGAGATGCTCCCGCGAGAAGCACCTGGTCAGACAGACGGTCTGGTTGGTCTTCAAGTTAGTTGCTGCGTTAGCCTGGTAGGTCGGTCCCTCGCGCGTCCTTTTTGGCACAGCCCGGGCAGATCGTGAAGGTGTGAAGGAGAGCACTCAGGCCAGGGCGGAGTAAGGGGTGGGCAGGAACGTTGGATCTGGGGAAATGCCAGCCACTGTGTCTTGCCTGTCCCTGCAATCCTCGAAGAGCTGCAGCTTTTCAGGGTTTCGAGCAGAAGAGCGAAGTGCACAAGTAAACCCAGAGCTCATCTTAAATACTGACTCCCTGGCTCCTCTGTCTTGGGGCTGCGGAGCCCTGCCCCGAACCCTCCTCAGGTACCCTCGCCCAATCACGAGTAAACCTGGGAGAAGTGAAATCTTCACACAGCTTTCCGTGGGTCTAGCAGGGGCTTGGGCATGCTCAGTAGGCTACTTGGTTCTCTCGTTCGTTCTTCTCTCTCTCTCTCTCTCTCTCTCTCTCTCTCTCTCTCTCTCTCTCTCTCTCTGAGGGTGGGTGGTGACAAGTTAGAGGCGCTTGCGGCAGGTCCCCGCCCCCAGGATCGGCCTCCCCCTGCCAGGGGATGAAGCACAGGTACGCAGCACCCTGACCGGGAGCTGGAGGGGCTGCGCCCGCCCGCGCGGCGACCCCCCCAGTGTCCCAGCCTGAGGACGGCCCGCCGCTCTCCACGGTACTGCGGAGAGCTCAGCTCCGCCCTTCTCTTTCAGAAGGACAGCACCCCGCGTCACGTAACCCAGCCTTCTAGGGCTCCACCGCCGCCTCCTCCTTTCCAGTCCCTTTCCTCTCCTCCTCCTCCTCCTCCTCCTCCTCCTCCTGCTCCTGCTCCCCTCCGTTGCCTGTTCTTCCCTCCCGCACTCCCGGAGACAGACGCTCCAGCCTGACGCCTCTGAAAAGGCAGCGGCAGTCGCCTTATCCACAGACCTCAGGAAATTCGCTTTGACCGATGCGTGCTTCAGGCTCAGGCTCGAGCTAAGGGGGGAATAACCTGGCAGGTAAAGAAGCTCAATTTGGGTTGGGGGAGGGGATGGGGCGAGGCGAGCTGGGAGAAGGATATCTTTCCCCGTTGTAACGGAGCCAGGATCTGCTACCAATGCCCAGGGAAGGATGGGTGGTGGGAGGGTGGAGTAGCGATCCTGGTGGTTTTGCGTGCAAGCCTTTTAAATAGAAGGCGAGAAGACGAGATAGGGGAACCGGGGTAGTAACTTAAAGGCTAACTGCAGTGATTTATTAGCAAAAGAAAGAAAATAGACAAGTTAGAAACCAAAGCAATAGAACAGGTCTATTATCTACATCTTTCTTTCTCCTCCCCATCCGCCGCATGCTGTGCCTAGCCTCAATTTCTGTAGTCCACTCCAGGCTCCAAGAAACTGCACTGGTATTAGAGATGGAGCTTAGAGACTGGGCGGGAAAGCCAGGCAGAATTTTGGGTGTGCATGGGTATTGATGGACTTGGCAAAAGCCGGGGGTGGGGGGTGATAGGCACTTCTAAAAATTTCCCCCAAATTTCCAGGTTCTTTATGATGGTATATATTGAAGGGTGCATAGAAAAGTGTGTATGCATGGGTGTGTGTGTGAGAGAGATACCACAAACATATTAAAATAAATGCAACTGCAGCCGTGGAGCATACTGTATCGATCCTTCCAGTGGCTTGGGAATGAATTTGATTCTAGAAATGAAAGAAAAGATTAATGAGGCTGTTAGTCTGCTTTTGAATTAGAGCGCTTCTTCCTTGGGCTGCAGTAAGGTTGTTTTTCAGATCCTTTTCTATCACCCTCTAATTCGTGAACTCCCAGGTTTTTCCGGCACCTGGAGAGAATCCTCTTTCTCCATATCAATACAGATACTCTGTCACACACAATAAGCTTCCTCTAAGAACTGGGAGAGTCAGTTGACCTCCCCTGTGGTTAAGAATATATATGTGTGTTTCCCCCCCTTCTCCATTTCTTAAAAAAATAAAATAAAATAAAAACAAAAACAAAACACACACACAAAAAACTGTTAAGGTTTGCATTTGGAGGAGGGCAGAAGAGAGGGTGAAGAAAGGTTTTGTGATCTATGTAATAGTAATTAATAAAATAATCGGACCCAACCGAGTCACACAGAAAAAGGATTTTCTAACCCATGAGCTTGGGGATGGTTACAAAGCACTATTTTTGATCTTGAAATTCCAGAATTATTTCACAAACAATGGAAGATTTGGCAGATTCCTGAGTCCACTTAAAAAAAAATGAGAGCATACTAAACAATATGTTATCTTAGAATGATTTTTAAGAGCACCTTTCATTGGTCTTGGCATAGGAGTAGACAAGCTATGGCTGGTGACTGCTGATGGTGTGGGATATAGCAGCCATAATAAATAAGCTACTAGGATTTTTATTTCCTTTTGCTAGTGGGCAGTGTATGTCTGTGTATTTGTGTGTGTGTGTGTGTGTGTGTGTGTGTGTGTGTGTGTGTGTGTGTGTTGTGTATGTATTGAAAGGGAGAGAACCAGTCATCAATTTCATCTGGGGAGGAACTTGAAGTGGGATCCCCTAGCTTGGTGGCTCTCAGCTGACACCTGTAGGGATTGCTCTGTACTGAAGAGAAATGCTCTCAGCTCCCTCCATGGAGGAGCAGCAGCACAATGCGGTGCCATAAATTACTGCTGGTTTCAGCTTGTAGAAGGGGAAAAAGTGTTAATTGGATAATGAGGTTCTGTGTCCAGGCAATAACTGTGTGTGTGTGTGTGTGTGTGTGTGTGTGTGTGTGTGTGTGTGTGTGTGTGTGGTGTCTGGAGGGGGGGGTGGTACATGTGTTTGCTCGACATAACCAGATTATACATTTGGTGAATTTTTGTCAAAATATGAGATAATATTTTTTTGGTTAAAAAATGACTTTAAAACCACTATTTATGATTTCTGTTCCATTTCAAGAACCTGTCAGATTAGAGTTGAATAAAGACAGGTGATTTAATAACATTGTGAGTAATTTAAGGATACAATTTTAAATTCTAGCATCTTAGAGTCAGATCAGCTAAGGTAACACACATGGCTGTTCTGACCACACAGTTCTGAGGTGACAGCCAGATAAGTACTTGAGGAGGTGGTAAGTTCACCATGTAGTTAGGCAAAATACTAACTATACATATGGTGAGGAGTTTGTAATATGGCAATTGAGTCATAAATGCTGCCAGAAATAGACACCTAACTCCAGTGGGATGTTTTCTCTTATACTATATTATTCCTTTATTAAAAATGATAGGAAAATACTTGTTTGAAATTTTTAAAAGACTCCCAAGAAACCATCGATATTCCTTCTTTCTCCGAGAAAAAGAAAATGATAGGAGTGTTATACAAATCCAAGGTAGCAGTTTCCAGTGGGCAGCTTGATCTGCTTTGCCTGTTGTAAAATCAGCCATGAACTGAGATATGAATAGGTTGTATTTTTATTGCCCACATAACCACTACACAGTATAAACAGATTTCTTGAAAGGGCCTTTTCCCTCTCCCTCCCTTCATGTATTTTTAAAAATTAAACTTCCTTAGAAAAAAGGAAGACATAACCATAACCAAGTCTCTATGACAACCTGGGAGGGTTACCTGTTAACAGTTCCATCAACTCCAAGGGTGTAATGGGTAATTGTGTGTGATATTGACTGTTGGGACACATTATGTCTTTCTTGTAGATCAGGACATATAAGCTCCTCCCAATAAGGCTAACTCCGGTGTACTAACAGCAATATTCCCGATTTCTGAGCAGAATAATGATTTACAATGATGCTATGAGTGACTTTAGAACTTTATTTTAATTCTCCGCAGATTTCTGGGTCCTTATTAAAAAGGCAAAATAAAACCAAAATGCATCACCGACACACCACCAATTGATATGCTGGCGTCTTAGCGAGGCCTTGCAGAGGTGGAGAGAAAAGAAGAGGGGCTGTGGTGATTTCCACATCGAACAGCTTCTGGCTACTCCACGGCTCTGGCTCTGAACCCTGCTGTTGCGGGGGCGGAAAAGAGAAGTGAAATCCGGCCTGCGGGGCCACACACGAGGAATCCTGCTTTGGCCTCAGTGGTGCCGGAAGTCCATGAAATGACAGCAGAAGCAGGTCTTTGAAGCTGCCCTGGTGTTGATGAGTGAGTGGTGCTCTCAGGAGCCAAGGAACCCCTTTCTCCCTCCTGGTTTGGGGCACTCACTACACCTGGAGAGGGCGTTCACAAGCATCCAAGGATTCTGGTTCACTGCTGGCTCCTTGTACTTCCCTGAGAAGCCTTTCCTTCTTACCTGATTCTAGCCGCTTCCCTTTTGTCTGGTACCTCCGATGGTACCCGGCCGATGATGGTATTTGAGGAGTGAGTGAGCGAAGCATCTGTTGACACCACCGATGCCCTTGAACTAGTTCATCCGACGCAAATGGATGAGTGATTTCCCTTGACCTTCTGTCGACGCCTTTTCCAGAACCTTGCTTCCAAAGTGTATCCTCCCTCTGGTCCGGACATTCTGTGGCTGCCCTGTACCCCTGGGGCCTACCTTTTCCAGTTGGGCAGGGACTATAAGGAGAGAGGGCGGGGTTGCTGGAAGAAGAAGAAGAAAAAAAGAGCTAGATAAAGGAGGGCGCACCCCTCCGGCTCCAGCCCACTCCCTCCACCCCTACCTCCTCCCCGCCCGGGCCCTTCTTTCTGCATCACGGGGTCCAGGACGATTGTGACCCTGTCGGCCCCGGCACCCCCCCGCCGCACCCCAGCCCCGAGCATGGGGACGGCGCTTCTCCAGCGCGGGGGCTGCTTCCTGCTGTGCCTCTCGCTGCTGCTGCTGGGCTGCTGGGCGGAGCTGGGCAGCGGCCTGGAGTTCCCGGGCGCCGAGGGCCAGTGGACGCGCTTCCCCAAGTGGAACGCCTGCTGCGAGAGCGAGATGAGCTTCCAGCTGAAGACGCGCAGCGCGCGCGGCCTCGTGCTCTACTTCGACGACGAGGGCTTCTGCGACTTCCTGGAGCTCATCCTGACGCGCGGCGGCCGCCTGCAGCTCAGCTTCTCCATCTTCTGCGCCGAGCCCGCCACGCTGCTGGCCGACACGCCCGTCAACGACGGCGCCTGGCACAGCGTGCTCCTCCGCCGCCAGTTCCGCAACACCACGCTCTTCATCGACCAGGCCGAGGCCAAGTGGGTGGAGGTCAAGTCCAAGCGGAGGGACATGACGGTGTTCAGCGGCCTGTTCGTGGGCGGGCTGCCGCCGGAACTGCGCGCCGCGGCGCTCAAGCTCACGCTGGCGTCGGTGCGCGAGCGCGAGCCCTTCAAGGGCTGGATCCGCGACGTGAGGGTCAACTCCACGCAGGCGCTGCCCGTGGACAGCGGCGAGGTGCGGCTGGACGACGAGCCGCCCAGCAGCGGCGGCGGCGGGAGCCCGTGCGAGGCGGGCGACGAGGGCGAGGGCGGGGTGTGCCTCAACGGGGGCGTGTGCTCCGTGGTGGACGACCAGGCCGTGTGCGACTGCTCGCGGACCGGCTTCCACGGCAAGGACTGCAGCCAAGGTAAGGCCCGACGCCCGCCCCTCCCCCGGGGCCTCGGCCTGGGCGGGGCGCGGGGGAGGCAGGCCCGGCAGCCGCCCGGCTGGCAGGTGCAGGGGGGCTGCCTTCTCGGGACAGCCTTTCAGCGAGTTTCCAGGTGAAGACCTGAGTCTGGCCTGGGTGCCTCATCACCTCCCACAGCTGCTCGCTGGGCATCCTCTGCAGGGCCGAGCCAGCCACGTCTCCAAGGTTCCGTTTCCCCCTGGGCGCCCTTTCCACCGGCCTTACCTCCCCCACCTCGAGGCAAGGAGGATGCCCATGTGCCATCCATTCCTTGGAGTCTTTGCCGGGGTGTCCCCCGTCTTCCCCGGGCCATGGCCCACCTGAGTAACCCTTAATCCAGAAGGCACAGGTTTCCCCCCATGAGAGGCCGCTGGGCGGTAGGAGAGGGGGCACACGTTCGGTGAAGAAGGAAGGGCAGAGCAGGTTCAGCGTGGCGGCCGAGCATCTCCACGTAGTTACGCTCGGGAAGGGACAGCGAGACAGGACTCGTGGGCACTGCTGTGCCTTTTCCAAGTCAAGCGTAAGGTCCTGGCTGTGGAAAGCGGGGGAGGAGCATGTGAAGATTTTCTGTGGCCTCGACCAAGTCCAACATGGGTCAGGTTCAAAGTCACAGGATGTGATTTCTGAGGTTTCCCAAGTGGGAGACAGGCCAGCTAATGTTTAGAAATGTCAAGAGATGTAATAGCATTTCTCAACTAGCAGATGCTCTGGGAAGCGGAGTAGTAAGAGGAATTTAGATGTTGCTGGACTGGGAAGCGAATAAACAGGGGCTGCATAGGAAGGATTGCAAGAGATTATCTGAGGATAATCAGCAGATGGCATTTATCTGAGGAGGGAAGGCCACTGTTGTCATTTCTGTTGTTCTTCGGGATTGAAACAGGGTGGCATTTAAAATAAAATCAGATCTAAGTTTCATTTTCTCCCCTTTGAAAATTAAGTCATTAGTGTGTTTCTCCCATGTTACTACATGACAGTGATCAAGGAACAGTATTGCTGTGTAAGTACAGAAAAGCCTATGAACAGAAAGTGAGTGATATGAAAACAATGAAACATGGATATATATATCTGTGGCTGGCCCGGAGAGAAGATGTCAGGGTCAAATCAAGGCAATCAACACATGGGCAAATGGTATTTACGGCTGAAATTTAGAGAGAGGTGAATTATTAAATCTGATTTTGAAGGCTGTAGGGACTAAGCTCTATGTATGGCTGTATATTACTGTATGTCTCCTGGGTTTTTATTTTTGCTGACACTGCTAAGGGGAACTAGCCCTTGTAAATCTTATTAGATTTGGCAGTTCTCTCTCACCTGACTTGAAGAAAAATGAAGGCTTGATACAATTTGTATTTGTTTAAACAGCAAAGGGAGATAGGAGGGAAAAAGCTGGTGGTTAGGAGAGTTCATGAGTTTATGAAAAAAAGTAAGAGGTTATTTTCTTGCTCTGTCTTCATGAGGGCTTTTGTTTTCATTATAATTTGGCTTAAGTCATTAGAGAAGACTATTCCATGGTCTATACGGCACTTCAGCGTGGCCAGTAAATTTCCATGGATTTAGCATCAGGCTTTGTAGTTATGTTTTACATAAATAAAACAGTACATGTTTCCCTCCACCAAATCTAACTTAATTGTAAATCATGATTCAGATAACTACATGTGATGAGTTGCCATAATGTATTTGAAGTTGCATACCTCTACACTGATAAATAGAAATGAATAAAAACGAACATTATTTTATGGCAAAAACTGCTGTAAGTATCCCAATGGCACTTTAAAATACAAAGCAGGCCATTTAATAAAGAACACATAAGGTATAACTTCCTTAAATTATGAAACAAATACGACCCAGCTTGTTCTCTGTGGGAAGGTGTTTGAAATGACAATTTTAATTTTTCCATGTATTTTAAACATGGGATCCAGGGATCAGGTATAATCAGGAGTAGCTCAGATTGAAGAAAGCATGGCGACAGTAATATGTTGATGAGAAGCAGAATTAGATGTCTATGAAATGCATTTTATTTTGCAAGTGGATAGCTCTTTTCATAAGGGGAAGAATTTCGAATTACCAAACTACATAACTGAACATTATAGTACCTGACGCATAAGGTAATTCAACCCAGAAAAGAAAATCCACCAGGATTGTTCTGGAGCATTGATTCATTTTGAAAATTTGAGCCTGAACAGGAGTGCAGAGATCACCACTAGTCCTGGAGAGAAAACAAAAGGCTGGATTCCTTTGATTATCTCAGGAATGGGAGATGGAGTGATAAAGGCAGCCTTTCTTCCCAAAAGGATTGGCTCCATTTTGGTGATTTTCCCTGTTTCATGTGTGTCAAGTGACTATTAAATAATTAATTGAGAATTGATGCCTCTCGCAACACCAATCATCTACTGATGGCTAGGGATAGAGGGTTTCTATTCAGATGAAGTATACTACTAAACAAAGCCCTGCCTCTAGGCAGCATTCACACTGATTGCCACATTCTTTTAAAACACTAATTCAAAACCAAATAAATCCACATTCATTAGAGATAATTTAGGAAAAAACAAAACAGCAAACATTAAATAAAATTTAAATAATGTCTGGTGTCAACTATAATTTTTTTAACTTAATAAAAATGTCTAATATTATTTTAGTTGTCTTCATACTCAAAATACCACAAAGTTACTAGCGAGACAGTGAGACGACTCTCTCTCCCCCTCCCTGGCCTAGAATGGCTTGAAACAATTTATGCATGTGTGAATTTTTAGAATGTTTTTATTTAATGAGTTCACGTTTATCCTCACTCTGTTTATTCTGGCCTAGCAAATTTTATTTATTTATTTATGTAGTAATGGAAAGAAAAAAACAAACAGAGGGTTATGTGTCATGAACAGGTTAGTGGCAGAGCCTGGGAACAAACACTGATTCTCTATCCCTGAATTATCATGTCTGCTGAATAAGATTTCTAGTTTATTAGGGTTGATATTTTTTTCAGGTTCAGGCATTAATCAAGAGAAAAAATATATATAAATGGCTGATGGAACGGAACTAGTTTATGCATCAGTTCCGTTCTTTGACCCTTAAAGTCAGTCCCAGAATGGAACTATCTAAGAATGTCATTTTTTCTCAATGATGGACGCTTGTGGGGTACATAGCTTTTTTAGTGAATCATACTCATCTAAGTGCCTCGGGGACATTATTATTTAGTAAGTTCCCACTTAAGAGGACTAATAGTTTCCTAGCAGCTTAAAAGAATTAGTTAATTCCATGGCTACCCACCTTAAAAATGAGAATAAAAGGCTGATCAATGACAAATTAAGTTAAACTTTTTATGATTTCCAGGTCCAGGTTTCATGTATTTTAGGGTCATTTATGTTAAAATTTCATACTAGACTCACTCTGTCTCTTTTGTTTACATCCCCTATTTAAATGGCCATAAACACATATGGCTTGTGATGGTTGATTGCTTAATATTAACCAACATGGCAGTGTGATAGATGTCATTTAATAAAGCCCCTGTGTTCTATGACTTTACTAATAGGACCAGATAGACAACCCTATTCACTCATTTATTTACTCATTCATTTCTTAAAATTGAGGGCTTTGTATGTGCCTGAGTACCAGACTCAGGTAATAAAATGGTAAACTCTCAGAAATAGTTCCTTTCTTCACAGACCTTGCATTCCAATGAGGAGGCACAATACTTAAAAATAAGTAAATAGATGGGAATTTTAAATGGTAGTAAGTATTTTGGAGGACTGGTACACAGTACTGTGATGACTTAAAATAGTGTGAACTGAACTAATTAAAACAGGTTTTACTGAAGAGTGATCTCTAAACTACAACCCAGGAGATGAGAAGGAGTTAACTAGGTAAGGGCAGAGGAGGAATATTAGGTACAGAATCCTGGTGCAGGAGATGGCACGGTACATTCAAGCAATTGAGAGAAGTTCCTTGAGTACGGAGCTCTTAGAGGGAGCAGGACCAGATCATGCAGGGCTTTCTAGACCTTGTCAGTGATTTTAATCTTAATGTAAAAGTGGTAGAAAAGCACTGGAAGGAATTTTGTGTGGAAGGTGAGGTAGAAAAGCACTGGTAGAAATGCACTGGAAGGAGTTTTGTGTGGAAGGTGAGGAGGAGGGTGCCTTTATTATATTTATATTTCAAAAATGTCACTCTGGCTACAGTGTATAGAACAGATTGATAGGGGGCCAGAGGAAACATTATTTTCTGTTTGTCAGTCAACAACATTTGTTAAGCACCCACTGTAAGCTGTAGACAGAACTAGGGCACATAGAGAAAAACAAGATTCTTTCTCTAAGGAAGTTAGAATCTTTGTCAGTTTACTTACGTGGAGAAATCTAAGGCTATTCGTTGTTTGGAACACTTTGGTTTTATCTGTAAAAGAAAAGCATTGTTTGAACCTTTTGGTGACTTGTCATGTGGTTTCAGACAGATATACCCGTTGACTCTAAAGGCTCTGGGGCCCATTGGCCGTGTCATATTTTACTATACCCTCAAGTACCTTGCTAAACATGTCTTTCTTGTGACAATATTTATTGGTTGATTGATTCTGGACTTTCAATATTTTAACCACTACAATAAATGAAAATATTATATAGATTCTTACAATCTTTGTGAGGTTAAAAAAAAAAAAGCATTTACCATATAGGTAGGTACTAGACAAAAAAGATTCAGAGATTTTACCAGTTTTGTTTGAAGTCTACCATTGTAGGGTAAGGTGCATCATCTGTGATAAAAAAGCTTGGAGTGCAATGGAGAAGTCCATCAATAATTTTGATATAGATAACACATTCTGGGAAGCTCTTAAAGTGAAAGGCATCTATCAGGTCTAGCAAAAAAAAAACATTTATCTCGACTATAAATTAATAACCAAAATTGAGTTATGACTCTAGAATGCCACCAATGAGGTGGAATGTATTATTTTGAGATTTTAATTGTTCTGAGATGCAATTGTAGTGTAGAGGTTAAATTATACAGACTCTGGGGCCACACTGCCTGATTTGAGGGGTTATACACTCAGACTTCTATTCCTCAGTTTTGTCATCTGTGAAATTGGACTAATAATCGTATTTCATAGGGATCTTACCGAAGTTAAGCAGATGACTTTATGTCAAGTTTTGAGAACAGTTGCCTGACACATAGCAAGCATTCTGAAGTGTCCACTTGTTATTTCTGTTCTAACTACTACCACCATCACTAGCACCACTACTTCCGCTGATACCATTTTTTTAGGGTCATTTTCTAGCACAATTCAAATATGAATCATTTTTTTCTCATTTAAAATACATTGTAATGTCATAATAATCTTTGATTAGCCCAAAAGTTTTAACTTAAAAAGAAAGGCAAATTATAAAGACAGTGTCCTCTGTTTTATACAGTTGTGCTCTAATGTTACTTATGTCTAGTTATGATTCAAACTATTTTTAAAAATGTTATTCTGTTTGAGAATTTTTACTATGATTAAGTAACCTTTAATGCAAAATCATTTGTAAAAACTATCACTTTCCACATAAACTAATACCTTTATCCATCCCAAACCTATACATAGGGATTTTTACTGTATTTATCCTAATGTATAGAGGTAGATATCAATCCTATTTATAATTTGTCTTTGAGGCTCTCCTATAAGTTAAAGTTATTTACAAGTATGCTGCAGAGAAGCTAGGTAATATATTTGAGCTTTAAAAGTTCAAATAAGATATTCTTATAGTTATTATGAACAGATTATATTTTTTATCATAAGATTATGTATATCCATTGAAATCATGTTCCAGTTTTGGATATCATTAAATGAATTGTGATAATTTAACTGATTATTTTAAAAAAAAAACCTCCTGATTGACTATAGAAAAGACTTTATAATATTTCTGTTATTCTTAATTGCATTGTGTGAATTAGGACCTTGAGCCATACTGGTTCCTGAAAACAGTTATTGACCCCATTCTATATCCCTTTCTCAGTGAGCATTTGGTGGCTACACTGGTTGTGGGGTTAACTATAAATGTGCATTGAAAATTAGGCTTCATCATAGATATTCAGGCTTTGTTTTATTATAGAGATCTAATAAACTTTTCCAGTAAAAGTTGCTATGCAAACTGTACTTTCAAAAGTACGCAAGTATTTTTGACATAATTCAAAATAAATCATTTTTGCATTCTAAAAGTTTTTAGTTCATGATGCAAAACACTTGTACTTTTTGTTTGTATTTATCTATAATTTTATTGCTGAGTCCCATTTCTGTTACTTGGAAATACAGGAATCAGTAACTTCATGGTCTTTGCTGAATAGTATGTCTTAAAATGTTTCAATTAGGTTTTGAAAGAAAGGTTTTGCTTGTTGCTTTAAGAACTTTTCAGAAATTGCAGGGCTTTTTGTTTTTCTCTCTTACACATGGATTCCATGTATTTTTACTTGAATATGAGAATAGGTGCAATGCTGTCTCATTATTTTCCTGCCATGTTATTTTTTACACAATATGTATAAACAGAATATGGCATGGGATCTGAAAAACTAAATTCAAGACACAGCATTGCCTCTAAATCACTGTTAAAAGTAGAGTAAGGCCACCAATGTTTATGCTTTATTTTCAATATTGTAAATGGAGAAACACTTAATCTGACTACTAATATATTATAAACTCCTACTAATCTACCTCATAGGATATTGGTGAGTAACTAATAGAAGTAAACTCTCAGAAAAACATCAAAATTTGAAAGAAAAGTCCAATGGCAGCAGGGAAGATAAGCTCTAGGAAGTTATGAATGTTAACACTGATAATGTTAAGCATGGTTCTGTAAATCTACTCTGGGGTCATTTTAGATAATTTATGCTCAATAGTATGCATAAAATTTGGTAGAATTCTCTTATTACACATTGATACATCAGTACAGACAAACTGGTTGAAGAGAACATTGGTCCCCTTGTTCCTCATGTGTAAAACCTAATGAAAAAGTAATTTAAGGCAACAGCTATATGACTGCCTATTATACGATTCTATTTTCACGAAGTTCAAAACAGACAGCTAACCTATGGTGATATAGGTCAGAACAGAGGTTCCCTTGTAGTGGTATTGACTAGAAGAAAACACAATGGAGCCTTTGACTTGATCTGGATGATGGTTACATGGGTATATGTATTTGTAAAAATTCACTGAACTATACACTTAAAATTTATTTTCGTTACTGTAGCGAATTATACAAAAATGCTGCTCAATGAGTATCAGTACTCTGAATACTTTTAAAAATTTACTTACAAAGGAATTCATATTTTAAAATTTTAGGTAAGAGTCAAATATTTGTAACAAACCCAAAGACCATTTCAGAGAGCGAGTGTATTTATATTTGAATAAACCTAACAGAAACAAGTATTCTCTTTTAAACACCTGTACAACCTTTGATCTTGTTTCCAATTTCTGTATCCTAAGAATGGAAATTAGACATAGGTTCTTATTTTACATTTGCATCTATTGAGTGAAAGTCCTACTAACATATTCAAGCAATGTAAGTTTTCCAATTAGGAGGACTTAACTGCTGAAATTTTCAGTAATTGAGTGATGAGGATGTTATAAGAGCTCAATACATTTTTAAATTAGTGATTGGATATTGGAGGAAACATTGCTAGTCTGACCATAAATTCCATAATACTGTCTAAGTCTAAAAATGTACATGATTTCTCCCCCAAGTATTAGGAATCACATTATTTCAAAAGGTGTACTAGGTACCCTTCCTTTAATGCACCTCTTGAATTCAAATACATTTAAAATCATTCTGTTTAGAATCACAGTAGTTATTGTAATTACCATTTAGTGCTTACTGAGTGAAAGGCACTGTACAATGTGTTTTCTCCATCTTATTTATTCTTATGACATCCTACTTGACAGGGTTTATAAAATTCCCATTTTATAGATGAGAAAATTGTGGATTAGAAAGGCTAACTTGCCCAAAGTTCCATAGGTCATTGGCAGAGCTCAAATTTCAGCCTAGGTGTGCCCATTGCCCTAGCAGGCAACTCTGTCCATTATATTACATAGCACGTGCCTTTTACTTAACAAACAGCTAATGGATGCTGGGAATTTGTTCACTAATTGCCAATTTGGTGCTAATTAGAATGGCTAACGTATAATAAAGGTTTTATCATTGAGGATTGTGGCAGACCCTTAAATTTCCTGCCATTTCCCAATGTCATCATAACAAAGAAATGGAATAGCTTGTAAGAATTCATCATACTTTGTTTCTGTAATTTGCTTATTTGCTTCTTTTGTGCTCAATGTGTTGATTCTACTCTAATGTAAGTAGTAGTAAAGCCCCAGTATGTTGTGTCTAAAGAGCATTACAACTAATTCTTGATCTTTTGAATAAAAATCCCTAGTTTTCACAAAACAAGCAACTCAAAATTTCTATTCATTTCAGAGGTTGGGAGATAAAATTATTGAAACTATCCAAGTCTATGGTGATTCAGCACAGATGCAAAGACCTAGCCCAGTCACATCTGTAGATAGTTCGTGAGAGTTGCTAAGTCAGACATGGTTCTGCTGAAGACAGAGATGATGGTGCACAGGGCCCTTCATTGAAAATACATAGTGAGGAGATAGTGTCTCTTTTTGCATAAGTGAATTTGGCTTTCCAGTGCGTTGCCTAAAATGGAACTCGGGAGCCTTTCTTGGAGTTCAGAAAGATATTCTCTGTGCTATTTCTGGTATATATGAGAAGCTATTATTGGAGAGCAGTGGGAGGAAAACAAGTCTGACCTGGCAGGCCAGAGTTGCTGACCCAGTCCCTTGTCTAGTTACTGGTGCTCAAAACTATCTGGCCCGTAATTAGAAATACACTGACACCACAATAGCTGGCAAGGGCTACTTCAAATAGCCCTGTCTCGGGCTGGTTCCCAGGAGGGATCCACTGGTCCAAAAGTTAGAAGAGGAGCTGCCAAGAAGAACAGTTGCTTCACTAGCATTCTGATGTCAGGAGGGGCTTTCTGTGTTTAATTTTAGACAGAATGAATTCTGTGTGGATGGCAACCCATAATGGAAGCGGCTACTCTTGTTCGTGACCTAACAGTACCTGGCCTTGTATGTGGAACTAGCTAAGCTTAAGTGTTCACCGGACATTGCTAGAATCAGCAGAATGAGCCACCCTGGTCCTGCAGTGGCAAGGAAATTAAAGACTCATGTTTTTCTTCTAAGTAATGATGTCTCTCTATAATTAAGCATGCTGGGACACTCCTTAGGGAAATAGCTGGCATGGCAGCATATAAGTATAAACTGTTGTGTGGAAGATAAGTGTAAACTCTTTATCTTGAATACAAAATTATTTGTTGTTTTTAGCAAATAATGTAATAATTTACTTAAAATTATTACATGTGACGCCTAAGGTACTAAATGTTTAACTTATCCAGTTAAAAATATTGTAAAGTAACAAGTTATATATTGTATTTTATGACCCAAATGCACAATTCAATGTGTAGGAGAATACATCTACAGACCCTTATTGGGCCAATTTTTGTGTGAAAGAAAGTATTGAGGTACTTTAAAGTAATGAGGCATTGCCCCGGCGAGGTGGCTCAGTTGGTTGGAACGTTGTCCTGTATCCCTTAAAGGTTGCAGGTTAGATTTCAGGTCAGGGCACATACCTAGCTTGTGGGTTCTGTCCCTGGTTGGGGCGTATGCTGGAGGCAACCAATCCATGTTTCTCTCTCACATTGATCTTTCCCTCAAAGCAATAAAAACATGTCCTCAAGTGAGGTTTAAAAAATAATGTTATACTTTTTTTACTTTTAATATATAAATGTGTATGTGTGTATATATATATCAATGCAGATATATATTATATATATATATACATAAACATGACATAAACAAGAAAATCACATAATGTATGCAGATATGTTATTTTTAAAAAGTCTTGCAAATAAAATCCTCAAAAACATATATTGTTTAAACAAGTCATTAAAATATAATGTCTTTATGACTAAATATATATGTATTTTTCTACACAAGACCTTAGAAACCTAAAATATCTATCCTTATAGTAAGACAAGTGCCTTTATGTGATCAGACATGGTGTTAGAGATTTTGAGGTTTCTGCAAAGGAGCGTTTTTATGTTATCGGTTAACAGCATTTCAATTGTTCCTGGGGGTTGTGTGAAAAACTGTTTTATATCTTGCTCTAACATTGCTCTCACAGTTACCAAGAGCAATGTTAAGTTAATATCAATAATGACTTCTTTAAAAAACTTTCATACGTAAGAAAACCAGGGGATTAAACTTATTTACTGAGCTCCCAATGAGTTCAATACTATAACTCAAGACTACCACAGGAATATTTTGAAACAGCCATTTTTGAAAAGCCAGTGATAGCTCTGAGACCTCCTTTACCAGAGTAATTAGGAAATCTATAACAGTTTTCGTTTTCAATGTTCAAAATGTCATAAGTTTCAGAACATGCTTCATTGGTCAGTGTTAACATTATATGGAAATTTTTGGATACATATATAATTAATTCTATCTTCCTGTGGCTTCTTAAGCCTTTATTTCAATTAGAATAGAAGAGTTAAATTATTATGGTTTTCTTACTTCTATCACAGTTTATATATTTTGGCTTCAAATAACATTTAAAGTTTTTTTCTTTTTTTATTGTTTGAATTTAATATATTGTTTCTTCTTCTATTCTTACATTGACTTACTTCATAAAAGTACAGGCAGAGGTAGAGCTTCAGGAATTAGAATTATCCTTCATCTGGGAACGGTGCTCCTTGTGACTGTTGAGAGCTGCGCACTTTCTCAGAGGTCATTGGAAATGAAGAGTGTTGGGTACCTCCCCTTTTCTCCGGCCTCAGACGTTTTTCATCCTGGACAAAATTCTTGTTTGTTTGACACAGGAAAAATGTTGTGTTTCATTCTAAACAGAAACAATAAAGATTTGGATTGGGGCCAAATATACTATATCCTGGAACATCTTCTGCTCACAAGAGACGGAGGATGGAGGGATAGTGTGTCCTCAGGGACGCTATAAAACTTGTAATGTGTAATAATTGAGAAAATGAGACAAAACTGAGAGAGAGTAATGGAACAAAGGAGAAAAGAAGATGACTGGGGGGAAATGAGTGTTGGAGAAGAAGGACAGAGAGAGAGAGAGAGAGAGAGAGGGAGGGGGGGGGAGGGAGAGAGAGAGAGAGAGAGAGGGAGAGAGAGAGAGAGAGAGAGAGAGAGAGAGAGAGAGAGAGAAAGGAAGGAAGGATAGAGTGAACCTAATTTGAAACAACCAGAACATGGAGAACTGGTGACTTAAAAGATGAAGAATCACACTTCTGGTTAGTGGAGGAGGGGACTAGACCATGGATTTCTTGACTCTAGCTCTGGGATTGAGTTGCAGAGAATAGGAGGAAGAAAAGGATAAACACATTATTATCTACACTTCTGTCATAGGAGGTATAATCATACTATCTCTAGGTTCTGGCTTTGTGTCACTGGACTTTTTCTTACCAACTAATAACAACAACAACAATATTAGCAAAATCTTACATAACTCATACTCTGTGTTAGGCACTATTTTAAGCTCTTTGCACATTAATTATTTTAGGCATTGTCACAACCCTATAGGTAGATGCTGTTTCCTCCATTTCACAGATGAGAAGACTGAGGCCCAAAGAGATTTTCTTAAGTTGCCCACATTCACACACTAGAGTTTTGCAAAGCTGGCATTTGAAACAAGGCTGCATGACTCCTGAGACCATGCCCTAAACTTTTAATTTCCTCTTTTTTAATAATAAAGTAATAACTGATTATATGTCCTCCACACTGTTTTACAGATGAGAATCCCCCCTGTGTTTAAAAGATGTCTGCATAAGCTAATGCAATTTCATATATATGTATATATTTTTCTCTCTCTTAGTATTCCCTTTAAGTGTCTAGTAACTTTTCCTGGGCAGAATTTCTTCCTTAAATTTAATGAAAATCCTTTCTCTGCTGACATAAATTAATTTCTTCTTGTTATGCCCTCGGTGGAAATAAAATTTATGTTGTTAGTATCCCTTCCAATTATGTTTATCTGCCTAAGAGAAAGAGTGCTGTCCTCACTGAGCTAAACACGTTTCAGATTCCCCTTCTGTGGAACTGGTCCGAGTTCAGCCTCCTTCCCCCAGTAGCTGCCTGCTTTAATTGTTCCACTCACTGCTCTCCCCAGGGTTCGCTCTAGAAACATAGTACTGTCCTCTGAATCTGTTCATCACAGGGGCACTGCTTTCAGTGACCCCTTTACCTTTCTTCCTGCTTCTGTCTGACATGCTAATTTCCCACTATACCTTAGAAAAGGCACAGGCAGGGACTTCATCAAATCCTTAGTAGGCCGTGTTGTTACCTGTTGGTTTGGAGAAAATGTCTGTTACTAGTGTCTGTACATCAGGCAGTCCAGAAATGTATACAGGGAAAAGTCTTGATAGCATTACATTTGTAAGCAGGAAAAGTGGGTCAGAAAAATTTGAGCTGACAAACAGAAAAAAAAAATTTGGAGTAAGGAAAACTGGCAGTGGTATTCTGGTCCACAGAGGACTAAACAATGGAAATAGATTTGAACAAGAGCGTGTTCATTCTGACATAAGGAAAGAGAAAACAGCATTTGCTTGTGGTTCTACTATAAATATAAGAGCCAGCCAGCGAAAGGAGTGAGAGAATGAATCCCTGTTCCTGGAGAGCCTTAACAATAGCTTAGACAGCAAGCACTAGTCATAAATTGCTTAAGATTTCCCTTATTCTGACGAAAGGTATGGACAAAATGACCTTTAAAATATGTTTCAGCTCTTAGTTGTATAAATAATCGTACTTTCTGGAATAACATATAAACCCCCCAAGTTTGAGATGAATGTAGCCTAAAACAAGCCCCCTCCAAAGCCTACTTCTTCCCCCCACATATACACAGGAAACCATTTCAAGAGTGCCTGAAATTACAATTAACAGCTGCATTTGAGTAAAATATGGCACCAACAGCTACAGAGCACTTGGCCTATGAATTACTTCCCCAGTTGCCTTAACTTGCTGTCGCTGCACATGAGTCCCGAGAATACACTGTGGGCAGGCTCTCTGACCACATGCTTGTGTTTGCCCTGAGCCAGCTGCCCTGTTGTCCTCTTTACACGGTGGATTGCCCCAGTTTCATGTTTCCTTGAACGTGGTTGAGCTCAAGTTACAGCTCCTGCCTGCACCTCTTGTTTATTCTGCCATCTCCAGGGTACAATCCCAGTACTGAATCCACCTCCAGCAGGTGTGGTGCTCCTGCCCTGCTGCCTCGCTGCAGCACACTCAGCCGCGTTGCTTCCATATCAATCCTTTCATATCTGTGTCATTGCTCTTCCTCTGGGAAACAGTTCAGGATGGAAGGGGTTTGGGCACTGGTATGAATTTCTCCTAATACCTTTTGAATTAAAAACAAAACAAAGAAAACCAAAGCAACAACCACTCAAAACATTAAAAACACTTATGGGTAACCTGCCATTTTCACGGTTTCCCAGTACAACCAGTTACACAAACCAGAAATCTAGCCTCATCTTTGACCCACCTATTTTTTGCCTATTCATGAATCCATTCATAATTTCAAAACAATTTACTAAGAAGATATAATACACAAGATGAGATGTTGGTTCTTAGGCAGTTGTTCACCTTTGTGTTCCCAGAACTCTTTTTTTTTTTTTTTTTTTTTTTTTTTTTTTTTAATATTTTTTATTGAGGTATTATATGTGTACATATCTTACCATTACCCCCCCCCCCCCACACCCACACATGCCCTCCCCCCCCCGAGTTTTGCGTCCATTGTTTATGCTTATATGCATGCATACAAGTCCTTCATTTGATTTCATAACTCCCCCACCTCTCCCTAACTTTCCCCCTGTAATTTGAAAGTCTGTTTGATGCTTTACTGTCTCTGTATCTATCTTTTTGTTCGTCACTTTATACTGATCTTTACTATCCCTAAATGAGTGGGATCATGTGGTATTTTTCTTTCATTGACTGGCTTATTTCACTTAGCATAATGTTCTCCAATTCCATCCAGGTTGCTGCAAATGATGAGAATTCCTTCTTTTTTATGGCAGCATAGTATTCCATTGTGTAGATGTACCACAGTTTTCTGATCCAGTCATCTGCTGACGGGCACCTAGGCTGTTTCCAAATCTTAGCTATGGTGAATTGTGCTGCTATGAACATAGGGGTGCATATATCCTTTCTGATTGGTGTTTCTAGTTTCTTCGGATATATTCCCAGGAGTGGGATTACTGGGTCAAATGGGAGTTCCATTTTCAGTTTTTTGAGGAAGCTCCATACTGTTCTCCACAGTGGCTGCACCAGTCTGCATTCCCACCAGCAGTGCACGAGGGTTCCTTTTTCTCCGCATCCTCGCCAACACTTGTCGTTTGTTGATTTGTTGATGATAGCCATTCTGACAGGTGTGAGATGGTACCGCATTGTTGTTTTGATTTGCATCTCTCGGATAATTAGTGACGTTGAGCATGTTTTCATGTGTCTCTTGGCCTTCCTTCTGTCTTCTTTTGAAAAGCTTCTATTTAGGTCTGTTGCCCATTTCTTTATTGGATCATTTATCTTCCTTTTATTAAGTTGTATAAGCTGCATGTAGATGTTGGAGATCAAACCTTTATCAGTGATGCCATTTGCAAATATGTTCTCCCATGCAGTAGGCCTTCTTGTTGTTTTGTTAATGGTTTCTTTTGCTGTGAAAAAGCTTTTTATTTTGATGTAGTCCCATTTGTTAATTTTCTCTTTAGCTTCCATTGCCCTAGGGGCAGTGTCAGTGAAGAATTTCTTTTGGCATATGTCTGAGATTTTGCTACCTGTGGATTCCTCTAGTATTTTTATGGTTTCCCGTCTTATGTTTAAGTCCTGTATCCATTTTGAGTTTATTTTTGTGTATGGCGTAAGTTGGTGATCAAGCTTCATTTTTTTGCATGTATCTGTCCAATTTTCCCAACACCATTTATTGAAGAGACTGTCTTGACTCCATTGTATGTTCATGCCTCCTTTGTCAAATATTAATTGAGCATAGTGGTTTGGGTCAATATCTGGATTCTCTATTCTGTTCCACTGATCTATATGTCTGTTCTTGTGCCAGTACCAGGCTGTTTTGAGAACAGTGGCTTTGTAATACAGCTTGAAATCTGGTATTGAGATCCCTCCTACTTTATTCTTCTTTCGCAGGATTGCTGTGGCTATTCGGGGTCTTTTTTTATTCCAGATGAATTTTTGGAGAGTTCTTTCAAGGTCTGTGAAATATGCCATTGGTATTTTAATGGGGAGTGCATTGAATCTATAGATTGCTTTGGGTAGTATGGACATTTTAATGATGTTGATTCTACCAATCCATGAACATGGTATGTTCTTCCATCTGTTTACGTCTTCCTCTATCTCTTTTTTCAGTGTCCTGTAGTTTTCCGTGTATAGGTCTTTTACCTCCTTAGTTAAGTTTATTCCTAGGTATCTTAATTTTTTTGGTGCGATGGTAAATGGAATTGCCTTTTTAGTCTCTCTGTCTGTAAGTTCACTATTGGTGTATAGAAAGGCCATAGATTTCTTGGCGTTAATTTTGTATCCTGCTACATTGCCAAATTCATTTATTAAGTCTATTAGTTTTTTGACGGAGTCTTTCGGATTTTTTATGTACAATATCATGTCGTCTGCAAATAAAGACAGCTTTACTTGTTCTTTTCCAATTTGGATGCCTTTTATTTCTTCTTCTTGTCTAATTGCAATGGCTAATACTTCCAGTACTATGTCAAACAGGAGTGGTGAGAGTGGGCATCCCTGTCTTGTTCCTGTTCTTAGGGGAAATGTTTTTAGTTTTTGTCCATTGAGTATGATGTTTGCTGTGGGTTTATCATATATAGCTTTTATTATGTTGAGGTATGAGCCTTCTATTCCCACCTTGTTGAGAGTTTTTATCAAGAAAGGGTGTTGGATTTTGTCAAATGCTTTTTCTGCATCAATTGATATGACTATGTGATTTTTATCTCTCAATTTGTTTATGTGATGTATCACGTTTATTGATTTGCGGATATTATACCATCCTTGCATTCCTGGGATAAATCCTACTTGGTCATGGTGTATGATCTTTCTGATGTACTGCTGGAGCCGATTTGCTAGAATTTTGTTGAGGATTTTGGCATCTATGTTCATGAGGGATATTGGCCTGTAATTCTCTTTCATTGTGTTGTCTTTATCTGGTTTTGGTATTAGGGTGATGCTGGCTTCATAGAAGGAGCTTGGAAGTGTTCCTTCCTCTTGAATTTTTTGAAATAGTCTGAGGAGGATAGGTTTTAGTTCTTCCTTGAATGTTTGGTAAAACTCTCCTGTGAAGCCATCAGGCCCCGGGCTTTTGTTTGCCGGAAGCTTCTTGATGACTGCTTCAATTTCGTCCATAGTTATTGGCCTATTGAGCTCTTTAGATTCTTCTTGATTGATTTTAGGAAGGTTATATTTTTCTAGGAATATGTCCATTTCCTCCAGGTTGTCCAGTTTGTTGGAATAGAGTTGTTCGTAGTATTTTGTAACAATCCTTTGTATCTCAGCGGGGTCTGTTGTTATTTCACCTCTTTCATTTCTGATTTTGTTTATTTGGGTCCTCTCTCTTTGCTTCTTGGTGAGCCTGGCTAGAGGTCCATCAATCTTGTTTATCCTTTCAAAGAACCAGCTCTTGGTTTTGTTGATCTTTCGTATTGTTTCTTTGGTCTCTATGTCATTTATCTCCGCTCTGATCTTTGTTATTTCCTTCCTTCTGGTTACAGTGGGCTTTTCTTGCTGCTCTTTTTCTAGCTCTTTGAGTTGTAGGGTTAAGTAATTTATTACCATTGATTCTTGTTTTTTGCAATAGGCTTGTAGAGCTATGAACTTCCCTCTCAAGACTGCTTTCGCTGTATCCCAAAGATTTTGGATTGTTGTGTTTTCATTGTCATTTGTTGCCATGATGTTTTTTATTTCTTCCTTGATCTCTCTGGTGACCCAGTCATGGTTTAATAGCATGCTGTTTAGTCTCCAAGTGTTTGATTTCTTTGGATTGTATTTATTGTAGTTGATTTCCAGTTTAATGCCACTGTGATCTGAGAAGACGCTTGATATAATTTCTATCTTCTTGAATTTGAAGAGACTTTGCCTGTGACCCAGCATATGGTCTATCTTTGAAAATGACCCATGTGCACTTGAGAAGAATGTATATTCTGTGGCTTTGGGGTGAAATGTTCTAAAGATGTCAATTAATTCCATCTGGTCTAGTGATTCATTTAGGATTGCTGTTTCTTTGCTGATTTTTTGTTTAGAGGATTTGTCCAGTGGTGATAGTGGGGTATTAAAGTCTCCTACTATGATTGTATTGCTATTAATCTCTCCCTTGAAATCTTCCAGGAGTTTTTTTATGTATTTGGGTGCTCCTATATTGGGAGCATATATGTTTACCAGAATTATTTCTTCTTGTTGGATTTCTCCCTTTAGTATTATGAAGTGGCCTTCTTTATCTCTTGTTATGGCATTTACTTTGAGGTCTATTTTGTCAGATATAAGTATTGCTACCCCAGCTTTTTTTTCATTTCCATTTGCCTGAAAGATATTTTTCCATCCCTTCACTTTCAATCTGTGTGAGTCTCTTGTTCTGAGGTGGGTCTCTTGTAGACAGCATATATATGGGTCGTGTTTTTTAATCCATTCAGCTACTCGATATCTTTTGATTGGAGCATTTAGTCCATTTACATTTAAAGATATTACTGAAAGGTATTTGTTTGTGGTCATATCTATTTTTGTGTCTATATTCCTTCTTACCTGTTTATTTCTTCTTTTTACAGTATTCCCTTTAGCAATTCTTGCATTGCTGGTTTGGTGGTAATAAACTCCTTAAGCCTTTTTTTATCTGCAAAGCTCCTGATTTCCCCTTCAATTTTGATTGATAGTCTTGCTGGATATAGTATTCTTGGATTCAGTCCTTTGCTTTGCAACACTTTGTATACCTCCGTCCATTCACTTCTAGCTTGTTGTGTTTCTGTTGAGTAATCATTTGACAATCTGATGGGTGTTCCTTTGTAGGTAACTCTCTGTCTCTCTCTTGCCGCCTTTAAGATTCTCTCTTTATCATTTATATTTGCCATTGAAATTATGACATGTCTTGGTGTGTGTCTTTTGGGGTTGATCCTGCTTGGGACTCTCTGTACTTGCGTAACTTTTATCTTTCCCATATCCGGGAAGTTTTCTGTCATTATTTCTTCAAATAGATTTTCTAATCCCTGCTGCTCTTCTTGTCCTTCTGGCAGCCCTATTATACGCATGTTACTTCGTTTCATGTTGTCCCGAAGCTCCCTTAGGCTTTCCTCCTGCTTTTTAATTTTTTTCTCCAATTGCTGTTGAGATTGAGCTTGTTTCTGTACCTGATCTTCTAACTCACTAATTCGGTCCTCTGCTTCTTGTAGTCTACTGTTGAAACTTTCCATGGTGTTTTTGATTGTAGCTATATCACTTTTCATTTCTTCCTGATTCTTGCATAAGTTGTTGATTTTCTCATCCATCCGATGTATAAATTCCACGACCATTACTCTAAACTCCTTTTCGGTCATGTTGCAAGCTTCAGTTTCACTGATTTCCTTTCTTGGCGACTCCACATTTTCTTTCCTCTGTGAGTTATTTCGTTTCCCCATTCTGGCTATCACCAGAAAGCTCAAGCTTCCGTTTGCGTGGACCTGGGCCGTGTGCTGTGGGGACTTCACTCCACCCGAGTTTCACTGAAGTGCTCTGACACTAGGACGTGTGGCTGCCTTTGGTTGGTGGGAACCAGACTTGCCCAGGGTCAGTGTCCCCAGTGTTCCGTGTGGTCTCGTGTGCACACTTAGATTCAGGGACCCTGTCTGCACCACACTGTTGGTATGTGCCGAAAATGAGATCCTTAGCAAGTGCCAGGAGTCAGAGTTTCCCTTTGTCTGCACCAGGACTAGAGTGTCAGAGTCTCTGTTGCCTTGTGCGGTTTCTCGTTGAGACTCAGGGTCCCTATGTGTGCATGCACCAACAATTGGGGTCGCTGGCTCTTAGTGTGAATGCGCTGTGAGTCAGGGGTCCCAGGCAGCTGTGTCCGGCGTGCCAAATTCCCTGAAGTGGAGCTGCGACCTGTGTGTGCTTTCTCTACTGAGCCAAACCGGCTAGGGCGCACACTCTTGATTTCCTGAAGGTGAGCTGGCTCCGTGCACTCTCCCGGAGTCCCGGAAGGGGGGCGGAGTCTGTCCTGCGCGCCAAATTCCCCCAAGGGAAAGCCCCTCTGTGCAAGCACTAAGATTCCCTGAAGGGAGAGCTGTGACCCGCAAGCCAAATTCCCCCAAATTCTCCGAAGGGGTGCCCTCTGTGCGCACTGACAGATTTCCCCAACAGGGAGCTGATTCTCTCCTGTGCGCTCTCGCGCGCGCCAAATTCCCTGGGGGGGAGCGAGTCCCTGCGCAAAGCTCTGCGGCTTGGGAGAGAGGCGGATCTATCAGTTAAAATGGCGCTGTCTGCGCGCCTGCGGGGAGGGGGTAGGCTCTTTGACTCACGGAATTCCGCCGGGACGTCTGGATTCTTGTTGTTTGTTGGTCTGAAGCTGTGACAGCAGTTCTCCGTCCCCAGTGGCTGCAGGGTCCTGGTTTGTGTCAGAAGCCAGGATCCGAGTCTCAGGCAGCTCTGTTTCTCAAGATGGCGTGGTCTCCGTGTCCGCAACAGCCGCGGAGATGTGTCCGCTTTGTGCGCGGGGCTCCGCTGTTTAGGACTGCCCGGTTAGGCAGCCCCCTGGAAGGCGTGCAGAGTCCAACTGACCCTAGCTTATACACACACACACCACACACGTCTACACTCTTCTCTATGGGTTCCTCACTCACACTCTCTCTCTCCCTACCTTCCTGCCGGTCGCCATCTTTTTTTTTTTATGTTCCCAGAACTCTTAAAGACTGAAAGTTTGGCAACACAAATGAAGTAGTTAAAACCTAAATACAAGTATAAAAATTCAGGAATCAGAAATAGGATACTATATGATACTATAATAAAGCTCACATACGTGCTATTCGTGGTATCTACACCAATAAAAGAGAAACATGCAAATTGACCATCACTTTGTGATGCCCACCATCCAATCAGGAGTGAGTATGCAAATTAACCTGCCAAAAATGGAGGTGGCCCCGCCCCCATCCCCAGCCACTCTGGGCCTCTGGGAAGCACGCATGCAGGCATGCATGCAGGCACGGAGCAGCCAGGCAGGGTGGGATGCCTGCTGTGAGGGGGAGGGGGGGGGGGGGCAGAGGGAGTTACAGGGGCGGTGCTCCGGCCAGAGGGAAGACAGAAGGTGGTGGCCAGAGTGAAGGCCTGGGTCCCAGGTGCCGGAGGAAAACCGGTGCCTACAGCCAGGGGAAGGAAGGCCTATTGCATGAATCTTCATGCAACGGGCCTCTAATTATTAATGATATCCTCAGTTGTGGTAATAATGAGCTTTTTTGAAAAAAAATGCGGGCATGGCAGTGTGCCTATGAAGAGTGAAAAACATATGGATCCTTTCAGAAATTACAGTTAATGGATTGTTTCACATTCTCTGAAGTTGAAATAATTTTAAATTACTCTTATCCCTAGATTCTTCCATATTTAAGGAACACAGTTTCTAGAAAGTCATTAGAAACTTTCAGAGATGGATAGAAAAAACACTGGATTAATAAACACCGAGTTTGTCATACACTATGAATATAAGGAGAGTCAGGAAACTTGACTTAGTTTATGTTTTGGGGAACATTGTATTTTGATCAACCACTGGTCTAAGAATTGAAAGAAGTCACCTTCTAATGAAGTAGGCTGGCAGATACATATATGCATGATTTCAATACAATGCAATGAATGTTGTCATGGAGATGAGTACATAGTGCTTCTAGAAGCCAGAAAATTAAAGGACCAATCATGTGCACTCAGTGACTAAGTTCATTGGACTCTCTTGATATGCTAGTTCAGGCTTTCATACTCACCCATCAGGATTATTGCTGTAATCTCTTCACCATTTTTCTTAATCCCAAGCAGCAATTTTCATTCTGCCACTTAAAGCCATTTCTCTCTACTACTAGAGTGATCTTTTCAAAGTAATAGTTCTTCTTTGACTTGTAATGTCAAACTAATAGCCCATTTCAGAAGATCAGACTCATTATATGACTTTCCAAGGATATGTGTCATTCTAGGTTGACCATTCTATTATAGAAATAAAAACAGAATGTTCATATTTTCAGTACAGAATATGGCACAAATGCTGCAGGATATATTCTGACAGAATATATTAAAAGAGAGAACAATTGAATTTAAATATCCTACAATTCCAAGGATTATGGTTTTATTTGGACCCATTTGTCAGGTTGAACATTAATTTCCTGGTAATTAACAAAGGGATCCATAAAAGGTAAAAGGTCTGGAAACAGATGTAATGTTTCTTCTCAGCTGAGTGATTTCTGTTAATTTTCCATTTACAACATCTCCCCGTCCTCACTCATCTCCAATCCCAAATTAGAGAATGTCCTAATAGGCCAGTGCTGTATCTCAAATTTGTTTCATAGTCAGGTATTACCATTCTTGTAATGTCTCCTTCCCCTAAATGGAAGCCCTAGAAACATCTGAGAAGTTCCAAATGAGTGACAGGGTTTTCCTGCTTTACTTCATACACATGTATGTTATCAATAATTACTTAGTTGAGTCTTTGATTTGTCTAAATTTGTGCAGGCATAATGGAAACTGACAATGCAATTTTCCATTGAAAATTGCAAATGGATGACTAAGCTCAGCAATTCACCTCCTTCCCATTCCTTTTGTACAGATATCTTATGCTACACAAGGATGCATGTACTTTGAAAATAGCTCATCTATATTCATTCACCCATGCATACAAATTGATTTGCATGCTCATTTTGCAGTTTCCAAATATGCATTTGTTGCATAAAGTTTTTCATATTTAACCCAAAATGGCTCTTTCACCTCTTCTTCAAAAATTTAGCTGGTGTGGGCCGACTACATGTGAAATTCAAGTGCTTGCACATTTTCTATAGAAATTTCTAAAAGCCTGGAGAGGAAAGGTTTAGATCTTGCCATTGGTCAGAATTTCTCATTCAGATCTTGTTTTTATGGGTCAGCTCCTTGAAATTACTCAGGGCAAAATTGAAACCGACAAGAATTTATTCAGACTACCCAGATTATTTATGAAGTCATGATTTTTATGGGAAATAAGATATTCAGTAGAATAATTAATTGATGGTGTTTTTTTTCTTCTGCTTTTCTACCAACTAGCTATGTTATTGGACACAGGTTTCTTAACTGTTTATCTCTAATATTTCCCATTTAAAAAACAACAACCACAAACTAAAGTTAAAACAATCATGTGACTTACTACAGCAAATAATACTAATATTAAATTATAGGCAATCTTTTAAGAAGCATACATATCTGAGTATAAGTTGTTAAAAAATGTTTTGTGGTCATGACCGTTTATAACAAGCTAAGTTTGGGAAATTACCATTATTTGTACGGCTTTTAGTATTTACTGAGAATCTTTTCTACATAATTAAAAATATATTATGTGAAGTTAAATTAATAATATATATTTTTAAATGCCCTGAATAGTAATGTTCAAAAGGAGGAAGGGATATTTACTGATTGTCTACAACATACTGGTATTATTAACTTTATCTATGTTATCTTATTTAATTCTCACTACCACAAATACAATTTATTTATCTTCATCTTGCATTTAAGAAAACTCTATCTCAGAATCCAAGAAGCAAGAAGAGATTTTGAACATAGGCTTTATTTGCCTCTGCACGTCAGGTTTTCCCTGTGTCTCCTCTGTCACATCTGGTAGGTCTATACAGACAATCAAGAATCAGCCTTCTCTGTTTAGAGATTGTAATAGCATTTGAGCTATTCTCAACCTTTGAGAGTATTTTTTTGGTTTGAAGTCACATTTACTTTAAGTTAATTTGACTTTTGTATTTTCCTTTATACCTCAACTCTTTTATATGTAGGTGAATGAATTTACCAGTCTAATGATAGATCACTAGTAATGACCAATAATAAACCATATATATGGTTTCCAAAGACTTTTCAGGAAGATTGTGGACAAGCCCCAACACTAGAAGGTCCCTGTTTTCTACTATTATTTTTTTTATCTGACCATTAGTGTGTTTCTGGTTTTATGTCTTCTACTCTGTGAAAGAGTCATTTTTCTTTCCATTGTTTCTCTGTTAGGACTATATCACCTTGTGATTTTATTTTTTTTACCTTTTGGTTTATTTTTCATCATATAACATTTAAACAATATACCTACTAAGATGACAATTATTGAAAAAAGGAAATATATCAGAGAATTCTTTCTTATCCTCTGCAGAGCATCACTCTTGTCCACATTTTAGCTAATATGTTTTAAGATGGTACTAGTATCTTAAAATTTACCTAGCTTAAGAAATTAACATTCATATAAAAGTACATTCTATGAAAATGTTTTTAACCAATACTACTCTTTCCTCCTTTTCAAAAATGTATTGTCAGAATTTTGCAAACATCATTTAAAAGAGAGAAATAAATAAAACACGAAGAAAATTATATAGGTAAATGTACATTTGTAAGTATATACTGGTTAATTGCATATTATTTAGATTTTTCCTAAAACCTTAAACATTTCTAGGTACCTTAATTTGACATTGAAGTTGATTTCATAAATGACCCATAAAGAAAACATAGCCCTAGTTTTTCTGTTATAACACCAAAACATTTGTAAATAATTCAGAAATTATAGTGTAGCACACACATATTTGCCCCTTCTTAGATTTCAAAATCCCCAAATGGGTATTACATCAATTTTTCTTTGGGCAATATTTTTTTCTCTGAATACTATCTGTGCATTTCAGATATAGTTCAGAAAATTCTAATCTTTACTGATCTTTGATAATGAGCTGAGAAACATGTTCAATTGCATATCAAAACAAAGATAATCTGCTACAAAATGTAATTCTAAAGTAAAATTGGATCAGTAATTATAGCTTATTATAATATAGAAAGTGTTAATTGATAAACTGGACAGAAATTTTTAAACATTTATGACATTTTTAGTAATACTTAAAGGATCAGATGGGCCTGGTAACTACCCTTGGGGAGTTTATAATCTACAGGTGAATACAGATATGTACAAGGTAAAATACCATAGAGTGATCAACACTATGCTAGAATACATGTAGCTCATATTTAGAATGTAGAGAAGGCTTTTCAGAGGTTAAGGCAGCTAAGGTAAGACCTGAATGTGTATTGGAGTTAACTAGGGGAACAGAAGGGAAAAGAAAAATCACTTGCAGAAAGAGACTGTGCCTGAAAATTTAGAATTTAGGGTTCACAGAAGAGAGATGGTGAAAGTGGCTAAATACAGGCTGCACACTAAGCTTTATAAGTCTTGTAAGCTATGTTTTGGGGCATGGAACTTCTCCTTTGAGTATGTGTTAGAGTTATAAGAACAGGAACTGTTATAAAATTACATGTTTTTCATTTGTGGTGGTTGGGAATTTGCCAATACAGAAGGCCGACTTAAATTATATACAGATTTTGGACTACCTGGGTGATTGAAATCCCTAACCCTCCGAGTTGTTTAAAAGTCCACTGCATAATTTTAGAAAGACCACTGTGACTACAATTGTAGATCTTGGGTGAAAAGAAAAATAGTCATGGAAGCATGCAACAGACTGAGGATCCTCAGAGGGAAGGGGAAAAGATCAACCAAATAACTTATATGCATATATGTATAACCCATGGACACAGATAATAGTGGGGTGAAGGCCTGGGGAGGGACAGGAGTGGGGAAGCGGGGAGGGGTCAGTGTAATACTTTGTAAGCAATAAAGATAAATTTAAAAAAAGAAAAATTGGAAATAAATAGCTATGGATGGAATTTACACAAGGTCTGAGGTTCTCCTAAGAAATGTCTATGGCTGCCAATAGATGTATACATATTTTGATGACTGTTAGCTTTCACCATATCTAGAAACTCAACTAAATGCGCAGATTTGTTCTTGGGAAAGAAGGGGAAGCATAAAACTGAGTGATTAGAAAAAGGGTTAACGAATTGTCAAGTTGGGATGAAGAGGGTGAGGAATGAAAGTGAAGGATTTACCAAAGTGAAATCCAGAAGAAAATATAGGGTGTAGGTCCAATTAACAGAGTAATCAATGAAAATGTCACAATAAAAAGTTGACTATTTTTGTAAACAGCTGGATATAGGCTAACATGCACATTTTAGTGGCTATTCAATATGTTCTTTCTTTGTGGAGACCATATTTATTCAGGAAGTTGTACGTCGTCTGAAATTAATATCCCTCAGGACTTTGCCTCTTTCTTTAATTTGTTTCCATGCTTACCAAGTCTGCTCTCCATTCTTTTCTAAACGGCCTGTTGTTGTGGCATAAGAAAAGTGCCCTTCTAGATGGGTGAAGAAGAGATTATCCCAGGTCCTGAGACTCCTCTCATTTCAAAATAATACGTTTCCATTAAAATTAGTAGGTAAGGGGGGAAAAAAAGAAGAAAGTGCTGTACTCCCAAATCTCTTTTAAACAAACATCTATATATATAAAAAGCTAATATGCAAAGTGTCCCCTCAGGTGTTCGACGGGGAGATCAGGAGTTTGATCACTTGCTATTACATGTGCTGACCACCAGGGGTCAGTGCGGAATGAAGGAAGGCCCCGGCCAGCAACCTGCAGCCAGGGAAGGGAGATCCCAGCCAGCACTGGAAGGCCCTGATTGGCCCTGATTGCTGACCAGGCCTAGAGACCCTACCCATGCACAGATTTCATGCACCAGGCCTCTAGTTTACTTACAAAATAATATACTTTATAAAGTTAATTTCATGGCCCCAGCTGGTTTGGCTCAGAGTATTGGCCTGCTGAATGAAGGGTCCCAGGTTTGATTCTAGTCAAGGGAATATAACTGGGTTGCAGGCTCCATCCCCAGTAGGGGGCATGCAGGAGGCAGCCCATCAGTGATTCTCTCTCATCATTATGCTTCTATCTCTCTCTCCCTCTCCCTTTCCTCTCTGAAATCAATAAAAATATATTTTAAAAAAGTAGTTACTTTGATGAAGCTCATATATATTGCCTTGTAATAAAATGTTAACTAGGTCACTCTATGACATGCCCAAAGAAAATACAAAATACTGCTAAAAGGTAAAGAGAAGGGGACAAGGAACAACTGAAGACAGAAATAACCTGTATTGTAAGCAAACATTTATCTAGTGGCTGCTATGTTCTTTTCAGCTCTGCATATATCCTTGTTTTTTTTTCACCCAGAATCTGTTTATTTTTTCTGTCATTGTTTACCTAGCTAAGGCTTTGCTCATGGCTGCTGTATGAGCAGCAGTTTGCCTGATACCTGCTGGCCATCCATGAGAGAGTTAGCCACACCCAGAGCTGGTGTTTCCTTGTTCCAATTCCAGAAACCTTGATAAATGATGGAGTTTTCTTTAAAAACCAGGAAATGAAGGTTTATTCAGGATAATGGGTGAAGGCATGCTGGGAGGAAAGGGATTACTAAAATTGGTTTTTAGCAGGTCTGTGAAAAGAGAGCTCAAATGAGTTGAAATGGTAAGCAGAGAACAGTGAATAACAGCCACCACATTCACAAACTGAAACTTCAAAGTAATGGTGTTTCCTCTTGTTTGGTAACAGAAAATTACTTAACTTCCCGCCCTCCCTCCTTTTCTTTCTTTTTACTTCTCTCTGATGGAATGATCTATTTCTTTTGTACCATGTACAGGGGAAGCTCAGAGATAATACCCTATTTAATTGCAATGCATTTAGTTTATCTGATTATCTTTTTGCATATCTTTTTGTTTTTCTATTAGAATTTCTTCCACGTGTGTATAGCCATCCACAATCCTATGTGGATGTAGACTATAACTAAGTAAGTCACATTGTAAATAGGATATTTTGGTGATTTAATGTGCTATTAATTTTTACAAAGGACATTTCAAGAAAATTTTAAGAGCCATCATAATCTCTAATCATTTTACTTTTCATTTTGAAATATTTAATAATTAGCATCATATATAAAAATGACATGAGACAATGCTCTCAATGGCATATGTTCTTTAGTTTAGTACTTAATTCAATACAGATTAGATAATAATGTAAATTAGTTAAACATAGATCTCACATTACTTTAGTGTGTATCCCAGCTGGCCCAGTAGATAATGACAAGGATTTCACTTTGGTAAATCACAGTTAATTCAGGAATTAATAGTTCCTTCAAGATCCCCTATACTTGTATGCTTTACTTTATGAGGGCTACATATAATAGCAGATGCTCAAGTGAGTAGAATTTTAGAATATTCCAGCATAGATATCAGTAAAACCACTTCTCTTTCTTTTCAAAGATCATTAAATTTACCAGTTCCTTCAGCCGGAGGAATCTGCATATTAATGCTTTAATTCAGTATTAATTTTTGGTAAAATCAAGAAGAATTTGCTAAGAAATGAAAATTTCTTTGAAAAAGATACAGAATCTATAGAATTTTGCAGTTACAAGAGGCCATGAAGGTTGTATCTGTTACAACCACTCTTTTTTTAGCATTGAACAAATTGAGGCAAAGACAAGTCAGAGAATTCTGACTTCATAGCCAGAACAAGAACAGAGGCCTAGCACAATTTCCACCATTCTATTTTCAGGGAGCAAAGAAAATAACACTTCAAACATTTGTATTTCATCTTCTTGTACAGATGATGTAATGTTTCCGTTGATGTGTCTTCTTTTGTTCTTTTTTGGTTACATTAATAGAGAATTCTTACCCTCTCTGGCCTGATTGGGAAACTTCCTTACTAGGTAAGAGGATTTTAGATTCATACCTAAGCTCTTTATATGCACTATAAAATAATTGTGTTTTTCTCAGGGAAAGCTTTTTTTAACACATCCATCATTATAGCAATCTCTTTGTATTATGGAACATAGGAGCAATGGTGGAATACAGCAAATAAATCAAACCCCTCACAATATGGAGTAAGATTCTGTTTTCTTAGGAAGGTATATCAGTTGAGGAAAATAGTACTTTCCTAGAAACACTACATTTTAATAGTGGCTTCTGATTGTTTTATAAAAGTTTTTAATGTATTCTGTCAGACAGCATTTAGGAAATGCCATTAAATATAAAATTTTATTTTTTCACATCAAGAATGAAATAAGACTGCTGCCCATATTAAACAATGGCATGAAGGGGGAAGAGTTTATTTTTTAATAGTGTTTCTTGTGCCTAAATTTTGATAAAATAAAGTTCAAGTGTTTCTGTCAGAGTATTATTTGAAAAGAAGGAAAAAATATAAGCCTAATTGATCTCTCTTTAGGGGAGCTCACTAAAATTGGTGAAGGAGGTCAAAGCCTAAGTGATTCATTCATTACAATTTTAATAAATGGGTGGGTCTGTTTTTTATTTTAAGTCAACTATAGTGCAGTAATGAAATTACGCTTGCAGATAAAAGACTTGCAGATGCCTTTTTATCAAATTGCTGTTTTGGAAAGACACCAACAAAATGATGGTCTAAGTTGATTCTTCCTCTCCCCTCTGGCTTCCATTTGAACTCTGGTTCTTAAAGTTCTAGCAACACAGTTTTCTTTTCTGGAAAAACAACTTAATATATGATTTTTTGGCTGTAAACTCTTGCACCCTTGCTAGTTGCAACTCCATTGCTCTGTGCTCTACTTTTAAATTATAAATAATGCCTGGCTTATCTTGTATCAGGAGCTAGGCCTGTGTCTGATGGGGGAAACAGAAAATGGAAGGAGTAACTAAGTAGTGGCCACTATAAGTTTTCTATCATTTCTCATCTTTTGTAAATAATGACCATTGTTTTCAGTCTTGAATTTTCACTTAAAAGTAACAGATCAAATTGAGTTTGCCGAATTAAGGTACTTTTTCCCAAAGTATTTATTTGTACTATTAAAATTAAAGAAATTGCCTAACTAATGTTTCTCAGTGGTTGAGCTTAGACTATGAACCAGGAGTCATGGTTTGATTCCCAGTCAGGGCATATGCCCCAGTTGGGGGCTTGATCCCCAGTGGGGTCATGCAGAAGGCAGTTGATAGATATTTATGTCTCATTGATATTTCTCTCTCTCTCTCCCTCTCTCTTCCTCTCTTAAGTCATTAATTTTATATTAAAAAATAAAATTAAAGAAAGTAGTAAATTAAAATATAAACAAAACCTCTACTTCCTTCCTCATTGTTTCAATCCTATACTAGGTTTCTAGCCCCTAAGCAAGGAGCCCATTTCCTAGATCATTTTATCTGTTTTTAAAAATGATTGCAACATCTCTTTGTACCTTACCTACTGCTTTTATCTATAAAATAGTAATATTAGCAACTTCAGAGAATATGAGGGATAAATGAAATAATTCATTGTTTCAAAAAATGTTTTTCCTTAGGTCTTGCTAATATGCTGAGTACTATTGGAGATGCTGAGCCATGTAAAGACAAAACCTGCTCTTATGGATATGTGCAGGTGGTGAGGCTGGTTGATAAAGCAATAAATCAATAGAGGTATTATAAAATGTAGCATTATATCTGAAAATGGCAAGGTTTTTGAAAAAAGTAAAGCAGACTAAGGGCATAGAGAATGGATAAAGGATTTTACTATTTTAGGTAGGGTGATCACATTAGGCCTTCTGAGAAGATGCCATTTGAGTGAGAATGCTCATAGGAGAGCATGGATGCCAGAATTATGAGCACACACTGAGAAATGTGAGGTCTGAGAGAGAGATTGGCGTGGAAACTGGGGACCAGATTACATAGACTTTGACAGGCCACAAGAGGAAATTCAAGTTTTACTTTGAATTCAAGAAGACACCAATGAACTCTTTGAAAAAGGGAGTGATATTGTTTCTGTTTCAACCACTATATAGAGAATAAATTGTAGGTGCATGACAGAGAGAGAATAAAAGGACTCTTTGTATCAGCCAGATGAAAGAATGGACTGGAGTCATAGCGGAGGAGGTGGGAAGAACTGGTTCTTATTAGTATGTATATTCAAAGCAGAGCTGACAGAATGTGCTGATGGTTTATAGTTGGGTGGGCGGGAATGAAAGTGAAGAATGAGAGATGAGTCCAAAATGATTGACCTAAGTATCTGAGTGACTGGAGGGGTCATTTCCTGAGAGGAGGAGAAGGAGTGTCGAGCACTGCGCCTATGACATAGGCCTTATGCAGTAAGCATTACTTCTTCTCCCTCTTACTCCACCTTAATTCTTCAGCCCCTTGTAAACATCCCCATTCCCAGTGAGCCTTCATTGTAAACTAAGCTGAGAGAAGGTAAGTGTCATATCTGTCAAGCTTACTAGTACTCTTGAATATGTGTTTGGCACATAATAGGAACTCAAATATTTATTGAATAGATAAACGAATAAGTGAGAGTGATTATGGTGGACCAAAATGAATAAGTGAGAGTAATTATGATGGACCAAAATAATAATAATAATAATAAAGTAACATGGGCTAATGAATTATCTAGGTAATGTGGTGTTTGCCTTCCTACTTGACTCTTGAGTATTATGCCAGCAATTGCACAGAGGAGTGATATCCGTGATGACGATCTACAGGCTTGAAGAAAGTTTTAGTCTTTGGGTTAAAACATTTGGAAGCATACTCTGCTACACAGCTCAGCTATCACTGTAAACATTTTTAACAGAATATTTTTATCAATAAGGTATGGGGTATCTTAGTCCATTTTAGTTTTAATTTTCTGAGAAGACCTGGCTATCATTGCTAGTCTAAGCACATTTTGTATTCATTTATTGTCTACTAAATATGTTTTAAAAACTATAGTTTCTAACACTTGCTAACTGAATTTCATTCTTCCATTTCTTAATGGGTTTTATAAATATTTATTGAATTGATACTGTACTGTGTGTGCAAACCAAGATCCTTATTTGAAGGGGTGCACATTATTGTGGTAAGTTTGTATTGTACAAAGTCTGGAAAAAAATGGAAATACCACTAATCTACTCACAGGATATTAAAATATATTTCTGTCATCAATACCACTTTACTGTAGATATATTTCCTGATCATCACATTAATAGTTTCTAATGGAGCATTTAAGTATGTGCCAGGCATATTCTAAGCACTCTACATAGATATCCTCCTGCATATACTCAATAGCATTTACCTAAGTTGGGTCCAGCCAAAGTTCCTTTTTGGAAATCTCTTAGAATCAAACATAATAAGGGATAAAAGCAATATATTATCTTTGAAGTATTAAAACAATATGATTTGTGAATAAATGAATGCAAATCCTTTCAGCACATCCATTAATGTAAAAGGCAATTTGAATGTGAAAGATTTTTCTTGAATGCTACATGGGATATGGCTCCTGTGCATTGCAGTATCCTATTTGCAGTAACCATGTAGTTAGTATAGGAGGTCTTAGTTTTGTAATGAGAACACAACTAAAATATATCTGACTGTAGCATTTTCTGTGTGTGTGTGTGTGTTTGTCTGTGTGTATTGGTGAGTAATTTTTTTATTATCTATCAATATGTCTGTGTTTAATAAACTCATTGAGGTTTTGAACTGAATAACTGATTTAAAGTGTCCATATTAGTTTCATGATTTTTGCAAGTGGTTTTTGCAATTTTCCCACCACCATTTATTGAAGAGGTTTTTCCTCTTCTCCATTATACATTTTTGGCTCCTTTATCAAAGATAATTTGCCCATAGATATGTGGGTTTACTGCCAGTCTCTCAATTCTGTTCCATTGGTCTGTCTGTTTTTCTGCTAATACCATGCTGTTTTGATTATAGTCACTTTGTAGTATAATTTGAAGTTTGATGCCTGAATTTTGTACTTTTATCTCAGGATTGCTTTGGATATTCGGGATCTTTTGTGGTTCCATACAAATCTGATCATTTTTTCTTCTTTTTCTTTAAAAAATGCCTTTGGAATTTTAATGGTGATTGCATTAAATCTGTTTATTGCTTTGGGTAATGTGGCCATTTTAACTATGTTGATTCTTCAAATCCATGAACATCTAATACCTTTCCATTTCTCTGTGTCTTCTACAATTTGTTTTAATAGTACCTTATAGTTTTCAGTGCATAGGTTCTTCACATACTTTGTTAAGTTTATTCCTAGGTATTTTGTTATTTTTGTTGCAATTGCAAAATTATTTTTTTTTTCATTTTTTTCCTGAAATTTTATTATTAGTATACAGGAGTAACATAGATTTTTTTATATTGACTTTGTATCCTGCTACTTTTCTGTATTTGTTTATTGTTTCTAATAGTTTTTTTGGTGGAATCTTTAGGGTTTTCTATATAAAGAATCATGTCATCTGCAAAAAGTGAAAATTTTACTTCTTCAATTCTAGTTAGATGCCTTTTATTTCTTTATCTTGCCTGATTGCTCTGCTATTTGACACCCTACACAAAAATTAACTAAAAAATGGATCCAAGATATAAATATAAGACCTGAAATAATAAATTACATAGAAGAATACATAGGTACTAAACATAAAGACCTTGGTATTAGAGAGGACTTTATGATTTTTATCTCAAAGGCAAAGGAAGGAAAAGCAAAAAGCTTCTGCACAGCAAATAAATTGTCAACAAAACCAAATGCAACCAATGAAATGGGAGAAAATATTTGGAAACTAAACCTCTGATAAGGGGTTATTAACCAAAATATATATTTAAAAAAAACTCATACATATCGACAATATAAACAGTCTAATTTAAAAAATACCAGAGGAACTGAATAGAAACTTCTCCCAAGAAGATGTACAAATGGCCAACAGATATATGAAAAGATGCTCTTTCACTAGCTATTAGGGAGTTGCAGATCAAAACTACAATGAGATACCACCTCATATCTTTTAGAATGCCTATTTCAATAAGACAAGTATTAACAAGTATTGGGGAGGTTGTGGAGAAAAAAAGAACCCTCATTCACTGCTTATGGAAATGTAAACTGGTACAGCCACTATGGAAAAGAGTATGGAAGTTCCTCAAAACAATAAGAATAGAGTTACCATATGATCCAGCAACCCCCCTTTCAGGTATGTACCTGAAAAATTAAAAATATTTATTCATAAAGGTATGTGTATCTCTATGGTTATTACAGCATTATTCACAGTTGTCAAGACAAGGAAATAACCAAAGTTTCCTTCCATAATATGACTGAATAAAGAAGATGTGGTACATGTGTACAATAGAATACTACTCAGTCATACAAAAAGGTGAAATACTGCCATTTGCAACATGTATGGATCTTGATAATATTATGCTAAGTTAATATGTCAGAAAAAGTCAAGAACCATATGATTTCATTCAACTGTGCTATATAACACTCAAAACAACACATAAACAGGATAAACAAACAAAAACTCATAGACACAGACAACACTATGGTGGATACCAGAAGGGAAGTTGGGTGGGGAGGAGGTAGTAAAAGGTAAAGGGGGTCAATATAATATACTAGGGGCCCAGTGCATGAATTCGTGTACCTTGAAAGGAATTGTGGGCCACGAGGCTGCGGTAGGCACAAGGGCAGGTCTCTGCCCATTCTCCATGACCCCACCCAGCCCCTCCCCCATAGCCCCTGGTCCCCTGTCTGCTGGCAGCCCCGCTCCTGCTGCCTCGCTCCCATGCACTGAAGGTGCTGGCCCCGCTCGCACCCGCTGACAGCATGGAGCAATTGGGGCTGGCGCCAGCAGCGGGTGCTAGTAGGGCCAGTGCCATCAGCAGGTGTGAGCAGCGGCTGATGCCCCGATCACCCCTTAGGACCAGCGGGAGCCCTCAGGGGGATCGGACCGGCAGCAGCTGCTCACACCTGCTGATAGCGCTGAGTGATTGGGAGTGGTTCTGGGCACCAGCAGCGGGTGTGAGCAGCGGCTGATGCCCCGATCACCCCTTAGGACCAGCGGGAGCCCTCAGGGGGATCGGACCGGCAGCAGCTGCTCACACCTGCTGATAGCGCTGAGTGATTGGGAGTGGTTCTGGGCACCAGCAGCGGGTGTGAGCTGCAGCTCCAGTGCCGGCTGTGGGTGCGAGCGGGGCTGGCGCTGGCAGCAGGTGTGAACTCTGGGTGGGACTGCGGCATGTAGAAGCAAAGATTTTTCAGTAACTACCAGAGGCTCACCCCGATGACAGTGACCAGCGCCCCGCCTTGGTCTGGCACCCCTGCTCATCTGCTCCACCATCCCACCATGGCCAACACCCACCATGTTCATCACACACCCCTGGTGGTCAGCGCACATCATAGTGGCCACTTGTTTGGTTGTTTTGGTTTTTCTGGTTGTTCCACTGTTTGGTCTATTTGTGTATTAGCGTTTTATTATATAGGATGGTGACAGAGTTTTAACTTTGGGTGGTAATCACACAATACAAAATAAAGATTATGTGTTATAGAATTGTACACTTGAAAACTATATAATTTTATTAACCAATGTTACTTTAATAAATTTCATAGAATATCCATACTATAGTTATTGGGCAGGATTAAGTAAAGGGATAAAGTAACATTCAAACTATCAACAAACTGATGATTCCTAGGTGCAAACATAAACAACCTTTGACTGTCTTCTGACTGCCATCAACGATGATCACCTTCTATTTTCCAGACAAGACTTGGCTGCTCTGGAGAGTACATTTCCTCTGGCTGTCCCATTGAGTTCTTCTTTTCTAAATATTCAGAAATCTTTATGGCATTTCAAAATATGAATAGATATAAGTGTGTAAACAGCAAACTTTATTTAAGAAAGTATGTTCATTATATGGTGTGTTGGTCTTCAGAAATGTTGCTCGTCATTCTAAATAAAAATTACCAACATTAAAATGTTTTCATATATATGTTTAAAATAGAGATATTTCTTGGAAAAACTTTGATCACAAAACTGAATAAACACAAGTTTTAAAAAGATTATATTTAAAGAAATTGTGATAAATTTTTGCTCACTATATACAAACTTAATCATGTATTTCAAATGGTTTGTTATAACCTTTTAAACTTCATAATCCAGAAGAAAAAGGAAGAGAGGGAGAAAAATCCTCATCAATTCATTTCCCTCTTTAAATGAGTAGGCAGTTATAACAGAGACAGAGAAATTCAACCTCTGTACTAGCCCACTCATGCTATCCACTTCTGAGTTTAGTAAAACCTTGGTGATGGGAAGAATTTAATATCAAGGGAATCTTTGAAAGGTGGGTTTTAACTTTCTAGCTTGTATTAGAAGGAGCCTTACAGTGGCTGCTGATTAAGACCTAGCTCAGCTGGCAATCTAGCTCCTCTGCTATTGAATAAGTCTTTTTTTATTTTAATAAATCCTTATTATTCAGATTATTACAATTGTTCCTCTTTTTTCCCCCATAGCTCCCCTCCACCCAGTTCCCACCCCACCCTCACCCTCTGTCCTTATCCCCCCTCACTGTCCTCATCCATAGGTGTACGATTTTTGTCCAGTCTCTTCCCACACCCCCCACACTCCTTTCCCCCCGAAAATTGTCAGTCCACTCCCTTTCTATGCCCCTGATTCTATTATATTCACCAGTTTATTCTGTTCATCAGATTTTTTATTCACTTGATTTTTAGATTCACTTGTTGATAGATATGTATTTGTTGTTCATAATTTTTATCTTTACCTTTTTTCTTCTTCTTCTTCTTAAAGAATACCTTTTAGCATTTCATACAGTACTGGTTTGGTGGTGATGAACTCCTTTAGCTTTTTCTTATCTGTGAAGCTGTTTATCTGACCTTCAATTCTGAATGATAGCTTTGCTGGGTAGAGAAATATTGGTTGTAGGCTCTTGCTATTCATCACTTTGAATATTTCTTGCCACTCCCGTCTGGCCTGCATAGTTTCTGTTGAGAAATCAGCTGACAATCATATGGATGCTCCCTTGTAGGTAACTAACTGTTTTTCTCCTGCTACTTTTAATATTCTCTCTTTGTCTTTTGCTCTTGGCATTTTAATTATGATGTGTCTTGGTGTGGTCCTCTTTGGATTCCTTTTGTTTGGGGTTCTGTGTGCTTCCTGGACTTGTAAGTCTATTTCTTTCACCAGGTGGGGGAAGTTTTCTGTCATCATTTCTTCAAATAGGTTTTCAATATCTTGCTCTCTCTCTTCTTCTGGCACCCCCATAATTCTGATGTTGGTACACTTGAAGTTGTCCCAGAGGATCCTTACACTATCTTCATATTTTTGGATTCTTTTTTCTTTTTTGCTTTTCCAGTTGAGTGGTTTTTGCTTCTTTGTATTTCAAATTTTTGACTTGATTCTTGTGATCCTCTGGTCTGCTGTTGGATCTCTGTATAATATTTTTTATTTCAGTCAGTGTATACTTAATTTCTAGTTGGTCCTTTTCCATATCCTCGAAGGTCTCACTAAATTTATTAGCCTTTTTCTAGAAAATTCTTGAAAAACCTATAACCATGGTTTTGAACTCTATATCCAGTAGTTTGCTTTCCTTCACTTCTGTCATTTGTGACCTGTTTCTTTGTCTCCATATTTTGGCTGCTTCCCTGAGTTGATAGAGTGGCTTTGTGTGCTAGGTGTCCTATAGGGCCCAGTGGCTCAGCCTTCCCAATTACTTGAGGTGGACACTCTTGGTGCACCCCTTTGTGGGCTGTGTGCACAGTCTTGTTGTAGTTAAGCCTTGATTGTTGTTGGTATCACTGGGAGGAATTGACCTTCAGGCCAATTGGCTGTGAGGATCAGCTGTGTCTACGATGGGAGAACTTCTGTACTGGAGACACTCTTATGAGGCAAGACTTGCTTCAGTGGGGCTTTGGTGCTCACTGAGTCTGCCCCCTGAGTGTGTCCCTTATGGATCTGAGGAGTTGTAATCTGGATGGTCCTACTCTGACCCCTGGGTACACTGGCTCTTGGATCTTTAAGGAGGTGCTAATTTAGCCTCTGCCTGAGGCCACCCAGCAGGAGCTACGGAGAGATCTGCAGATTCCTCTTCTTTGTTTGGGTTTTGGAGGTGCCCAGATGAGGCCCAGCTGTGAAGCAATGCAACCTGCTGTGGGGCCTTGGGCCTTCTTTTGGATTTTCTGGGTCTCTCTGACTCAGCTGCAGTTTGTTAGGTAAGTTTAGATTTCAAAGGACCAGGCCATTCATATGCAAAAGCCTCTGCGCACAGCTTGGATGGGGCGGAGTCTCAGAGTGGAGCAAACAGCAATGGCTTCCCATCATCCCTGCCCTAAGAGGCCCCCGGGTCTCAGTGTCCCTTGGTAATCACTGCAAGCACCTCTGAGAGAAAGCCTCCCTTGAGTTCCGCCTGATGCCAGACAGTCCAGTTTCTTCCCGTATGAGTCTGGGTCCTGAGAATCTTGCCCGGAACTGGAGTTCAGAGCAGTCGGGAGTTTGTGTCTCCCTCCAGATTTAAAAAAGCCAGCTGTGTACTCAGTTGCCAGCCCTTTCCATGCTTGTGCCTCTGTACCTTTGCACTTTACTTCCACAGCTCCTCTGAGTCTCAGTGTCCTTTTCTCTTCCCTTCTAGTTGTAGAATTTCCACTTAGCCAGCCTTCCTGTGATTCTGGATGATGTCCGTTTTGTCTTTTAGTTGTAGTTTTGAAGTTGTTGTGTGAGATAGCAAGTTCAGATGTTTACCTATGCCGCCATCTTGGTTTCTTCCTCTATTGAATAAGTCTTAAGCATAGCTTTTCCATCTAGGAGATGAGGCAGGTGCTTTGAGTAATTTCTAAGATTTTATTTTTCAAGCCCTAAATTCCTAAAGCTATTGACTTGGGGAAGGCCAGCAGCCAGATAAATGGAGTGTGAACTCAAGTGTTCTGGTTTTACTCCAGTGCTCCTTTCCATTATCACTGTTACCTTTGACACAAGTTAAATATGTGAAAAATAAACACATACATACATGTAAGTATAAGTAAACATATACATGTAAGATTTAAACAAGGGGCAATCAGCTCATCCTCTCTCAACTCATCCCAGTTTACCAATTTCTCTCTAGGGTTTTCCTTGAAGAAGATTTGAAAGGATAGTTTCCTTCAAGGGAATATTTTTAGGCAAAGTACATAAACATTTGTAGCATTGTGCCACAAAAATATTGGTTAAAACAATTATCACCACTCTCCTCCCACAAACTACCCCTTTTATCATCTTTCCAGAGAAGTGAATGTTTTATTTATTTATTTTCGGTCTTTATTTTAGTCATAAGTACTCAGTATTTCAAAGATAACTCCTTGTTGAACCTATTCACTATTCATGGTCAAAATCATATATATTCCATGTACCCAAGATTCTCCTCCTCTATAATAACTGTATTCACCAATGTATCAACTTTGAACAACATCCTATCTAATAAAAAAGTAATATGCAAATTAGCCATCACTCTGCTATGCCCACCAGCCATGCCCACCAGCCAATCAGAGCAAGTATGCAAATTAACCCCGACCAAGATGGCTGTGGCCACAGAGAGCAGGAGGGAGGCTTGGGTTTCCCTGGCAATGGAGGAAGCCAAGCTTTCCACACACCCTGGCAGGCCCAGGCCTCCACTCAAGGGTACAAAGTTTCAATTATAGAAGGTAAATAAATTCCAACAGAAATGGTGGCAGCCACGGAGCTGGAAGAGCAGGAGGCTAGGGTTGCCCTGGGCGATGGAGGAAGCCAAGCTTCGGCAGCCTTGGCTGGCTCAGGCCTTCACTCCAGGCTACAAAGTTTCAATTGCAGAAGATACATAGATTCCAGATACCAGGGCCTCCATTTGGGTTGCCGGGGGGCGTGGCTGGCCTGCAAACCACCACAGGCCCCTCGCCCAGGCCGCCCCACGCCCCAAGGGAACCCCCACCCTGATCCGGGACACTCTTCAGGGCACACCAGCTGGCCTCCACCCCTGCACCAGGCCTCTATCCTATCTAATAAAAGAGTAATATGCAGATTGACCATCACTCCAACACACAAGATGGCTGCCCCCATGTGGTCAAAGATCCTGCCCCCATGTGGACTCAAGATGGCCACCACAAGATAGCCAGCAGGGAGGGCAGTTGAGAGGGACCAGGCCTGCAAGGGAGGGCAGTTGGGGGTGATCAACCTTGCAGCGGAGGGCAATTAGGGGTGACCAGGCCAGCAGAGGAGGGAAGTTGGGGGCAAACAGGCTGGTAGGGGAGCAGTTAGACATCAATCAGGCTGGCATGGGAGTGTTTAGGGGGTGATCAGGCTGGCAGGCAGAAGCGGTTAGGGGCAATCAGGAAGGCAGGCAGGCAAGCAGTTGGGAGCCAGCAGTCCTGGATTGTGAGAGGGATCCCAGATTGGAGAGGGTGCAGGCTGGGCTGAGGGACACCCTCTCCCCTGTGCACAAATTTTGTGCACCGGGCCTCTAGTAGCCCATATAAATGCTTATCAAAATCTTCTGAATTTTTTACAATGCTAGAAGTTGTTACCTTTAAGGTCCCTTCCTACTGTGAGAGAGTGGACAAGGATGACAGCATGGCGATTAAAGAATACAGGGCTTTAAAGCAGCCAAGGCCTCTGCTTAGTCACACAAGAATTATTGCTGTGAGTCTCTGACTGCCTACTCCTTAGTAAGTCAGGACCTGTCTGCAGTGGCATTTACCTTTGTCTGAAAGATAAACTACTAGATGAGATGCAGCATTTATTTAAAATCCAGTGACACCTCCTAAGATTCTCCCATATTCAAAAGTTGTCTCTTACGTGTAGGCCCCACTGAGCTTTTATCTTTCCTCTGCCACTAATTCATGGTGACATTGAGGAGGTAATTCTTCCTCCCCATGTCTCAGTGTCCTCATCTTCAGATGGGACTAAATGACCTCTAAGATCTCTTTCAGCTTGACACTTCGTTATTTCCCTATTTAGGCCCTTTTGTCAGCCCTTATAGCAATTCAGCTGTCCCCCGAATTGATAAGAAGTGACATATTGATTGATGGTTTAGCCCTCAGTGTAAATGCTTCCATTGATGTATTTCTTTTCTAAACTTATCATTTATATTCAAGATTATTACTCTATATTTCTCTTGAACTGAATGCAAACACGTTTCTTCAAGCTTGAATGACTTTAATATTTAAAATGGAAAATCACATTGAGAATGAATTTTGAAGAAAAGAATAAAATGCCCAATATAACCGCATCACTGTTCACATTTGATTACCGAGTAAGGTTCAGATAATTTGGTATCCTGTGCTTGCTATAGCTTTCACAGAATTAATTTTGCAGTTGTTGTTCCTGTATATAATTTAAAACCCTATTTTGAATTTATGCTTTTTAGAAACTCAGATGTGTGTATTACATGTGTAACTTATCTATAACTTTGGTAATTATCTGTTAATATTTCTTGAGTAGTTCCTGAATGCATGACACAGAGCTAATGCATTCTCTAGCAGCCAACTGGATCTGAATTAGTAATTCTCCTTATGCAAGACACAGTTTAAAAATTATTTCTCTGAATATGAGGGTTTGTTGTAGAATAGATGTAAGCTTAGGTCTTTGGTGGACATTCTTTCTGCTGTGCCTGAATGGCTGTATCCCTCTCATGGGAGATGAAAATCTTGATAAACTCTGTTTACGTTAGGGAGCTGCGCATACCTGAATGCTTTTGACTAGGTGGTCAAGTATAGTTGGGAAACTTGAGTGTAGGTTTTCCTTCATATTTAAGTCTACGTTTTTAATTCATAATGAGTGTATTCCTTGAAGAACAGAAGGTGAAGTGCAACTGATCTTTAGCCTCAGTGTGGTTTATTAAGTGCAGTATATGTATGTGCGTGTTTGTTAGTGAGACTTAGTACCTAAGAGTGCAGGCTTTAAAATCAGACTGCCTGGGTTTAATTCTGTGACAGTGATCAGGTGAGTTAACCTTTCTAAGTCTTAGTCTCCTCATCTATGCACAGAGACAGTGACAATCCCTATCTTGAAAAGAGCCAATAAATGATGAACATGAAATGCTTAGAACTATGTCTGGCACAAAGAACATGGTAAACAAAACCTAAAACTTTTTAAAAACGATTTGTTGGTGTATATTTTGAGAATCAAAATTAGTGTTCTAGAAAGATGATTTAAAATAGTGAGAGTAGGAAAATAGGAAGGCATTGCAGGTTAAAATCTGTACCAGTTAAATATAAAAAATTTGCAAGGTGCTGGTGGTTCCCCTTTGTAATCTATATATATAAAAGTCTAAGTGTCTGTCCATCTAACCTGTAGCTATGACACTCACCCCCAGGAGGCAGATGCTCAACTCAGGAGCTGCCATCATGCACACTGGCCATTTAAAAAGAAACATCACCGCATATATAATACCTTAATCAATAAATTAAAAAAATTAAAAATACGAAGAAATGGCACCAAGGACCTGGTGCCAACCAACACTCAGCTTCCCCCAAGTAGGACACAGGCCCTGCCACCACCCTGGAGTGACACCCTACCAAATCGCAGCCAATGCTGCAAAGACCCCATGGTGCAAAATGTGGCCCACAGCCCAGCCCAGCCTGGAAACGGTGGCTGTGGGTGTCGGATGATGACGTCACATAGCAACGCCCAGCTTCCTCTCCCTTGCGACTAGTCTCCTTGGAGTTTCTTTAGCCCAGGAACCTGACTTGCTTTATAGCCAGGTGCAAACATTTACAGTTTAACCAAATGTTTGTGAAGCATTTTCCCGTGCCTCATCTCATTTGATCCTCACAGAAGTCCTGGAGTAGGTAGGTAGGAGACTCGGTAGAATCCGATTTTCTTTTCATTAGCAAGACACGAATAGCAATATTAAAATATTTATTCTAATTAATTTCCTTTCAATGTGCACAAATCCGTGCACTGGAACACCAGTGTAATCATAAACCTTTCCTCTTGCCAGGGAATGGCTTGGATAGGGACCAAAGATGGATGTTCTATATATAATTATCATTGTGAAGAATCCTTTGTAAATAGTGTGTTGAGGAGCTTACTGTGCATTGTAAGGTGGTATATGGAGCAAATTTTATTATGTGAAATCTAAAATTGACCTCACATTTCACTTACTTAGTGTTTTACCAGGAATGAAAAATATTTTAGCACAAGCTATGGGTGTGCTGGCAACTTTTACAACGGAGCTGACAAATAGTTCAGATAGTCTGAGAATTCAAAAGAATCATGAAACGTTGGAGAAATAAGTCATAATTAATAAATTAAAGTTAGATTGAAACAAAGAGTCAGCCATTGACTAATGAGGGCAAGGTATGAATGGCTGACTGAATGGAAATATAAAATAAACAAATCTACAGATCAAAGGAAACCTCAAATAAAAGATAAAGAAGCAAGTGAGTGCTATATTTTTATGTCGTAAACAATCTTGGGGGCAGTGTGTGTGGTGGGGAAAGCCAGCACTAACCATATCAATGTGCATAAAACATCCATTATTTGGTTCTCATTCTCATTTAGTAAAATAAAAGCATTAGGCTACTCTTTCTTTATGGTGACTTCCAATGCAAACATTCTGTGATCCATTCTCTTTGTGAGTGACTAATATGTAACTGTTTTCCTCCATAACCACCATTTACCTTCCCCAACTTAAAGACACTTGTTTCTAATATATGTATATTTCAGATACTTTCTTGTTTGTTGATGTATTTTTTTCCCCCTGCTCCTCAGATGTCTTCTGTAATTGAATTTCCTCTACATGTTATTTTAGGTCTTTATAGAAGGCTTAGTTTGTGTAGCTTTTGATCATAAGAAAATTCAGTTAGTCTGTAAAATCAAGCACTTGGTAAATTCTGTTTTATATTGCTCTATGTATAGACTGGTCAGAACTTCCAAATATATTTAGTTGTATTTGACCCATATGTAATACTGACCCATCTTCCTTTGCTAATACTCTGTTCTTTTTATAATCATCCCCATAAACTATTCTGGTCCTATGTTTCTAAAGAAACACAAGTACTTTCTAGGCTATGTGAAAGGGGAAAGCTACCTACTAAAAGCTGTTTTTATCTGAGAAGAATGTGCCCCATGAATGACATTCCGAAGACGTTAGAGGATCCATGTTCTGGAAATTTAGTATGTAGTTAATGTCAATAGGAAAAAAACAGACAGAGTTGTTCCTAGATGAGTACAACCAAACACAAAAAATTTTGAAGGAGAGGTGAAGTATATTGAATTTCTTGCTCATTAAACCAGTCTCCTGATTTTTATTATACCTTCTTGTTAATCCTCATGGGGCCCTCCCTGATTTCTTTCAGGTCTAGCCAACAGCTTATTTTCATAATAAGTAGCATTCTGGCTACAGGATGCTGTACTTTTTATAAGCACTGAACTGATATTGATGCCCTTAGATTCACTGATGTACCAGTTGAAACTTTCTGTTATATTTCTACTGGGTGCTAGGTAAAGAGGGAATTGGTTTTTTAAAGTCCTATTGTGTATAGCTAAATACATCTTTGAGGGCAGAATGCTTGCATTTCCATCTTTTCCTTTGCTGGCTATCTGTGTGACCTTGGACAAGGTTATTTATCTCCTGAAAACCTCTGTTTGTTTTCTGTAAATAGCCGATAGTGTTCATATCTACTTCACTACCTAGTGAGGAATAAAAGAGGTCACATATAATTTTAGCATTCAGTAAACTCATTGTGTGTATTTATAAAACAAAACAATCATATTGATTGGTATTTGCATCTGCCATGGGTATCTGCTCACGTTGGATACTCAGTGGTCATTATTTGGTTGAAGGATTGAATTCAGATGTTGATGAATTCATGTTTATAAGTATATAGAATAAAAGCTGACTACCCTGCAATGGATACTTTTGTGAGTATAAAGAGCAGTCAGGTTGGTGCATTCCCTCTTCTCACTGTCTCACCCCCACCCTCAGTTGATCTGTTATTAGATTCTCATAAAAATGGAGGGAATCTAGATAACTTCTGAAATTTTATCCTACAATTTTTGGACTTAGGTTTTTTAAGACGGAAAGATTCACATATGCACATTCTTGATTCTGACTTTTTTTTTTTTTAGCCATTTATGATATAAATATAAGTAGTTAAAATGCGTGGACAATCACAGCAGAAATTTCAGAGCAGCCACCAGATGGGAGACATTTCTAATGGGATCCTTTATTGAAAATGAAGTTATGAGAATGGAATTAACAGTGACAAGCTTGTGTTATGTTGGTGTATTTTAATACTTTTATTGTGAAAGCTATTTTTATCTGAGAAGAATGTGCCCCATGAATGATATTCCAAAGACATTAGAGGATCCATTTTCTGGAAATTTAGTATGTAGTTAATGTCAAACTATTTTCTGGTCCTGTTTTCCAAGTCTTTCTCCTTGGAGGGCAAAGACTTCATGGACATGTGCCAAGCCCACTTACAAGGGGATGCATGGATGAATGAGAACTGGAGAGAACAGGCACAGCATTAGTGTAGGAGTGAAGATATTTGAAAGGCAGCCTGCCCTGCTGGAGGTTTATTCAAAAGTATTACAATAATATCAAATTTACAATAGATTATGAATAATATTGAGCAGAAAGCCAGTTTACCTAGGCTTTCTGTTAGCATCCGTTCTCCATTCTCATAAGCACCCATGTCAGTGAGATGCTACAAATGGAGTTTTCATCCTTAGAGATATTTTTAAGGGGCTACCTTTGCAGGAAGTGGGGAAGGGAAGGTCAAAAATAATATCTCATTCACCTCATTGCTTAAAAATACAGATATCTGTGTATGTTTTGGTATCTGTCACTTAATTATTGCATTCAGTAAGCTAAGTGTGTAAGCTCAGAATTTCTTTCCTAGTCTCAGAATAGAATAATAAAACACAGCAAAGCTTATAGATTATTCAGAATAATAAGAAACCTGATTTTTAAGGTAAACATCTGTCTCATTCACTACTGTATTTCCAGTTTCTAGAATGGTGCACACAGCAGATGGTCAAGAAATAATTTGCTGAATGAATGAATGAGTGAATAGATACATATATACATACATATATTAAGGAAAGAGTAAATAAACAAATGAATGATGATAGAGATCCAGAACACAGACCCAGTTCTATTGGATTCCCCATCTTTTCCCTACTATTTTCTGTTACCTCCACTTGTACTTAACTCAGAGAGAAAAGCAAGGATTTGGAAATGTTAAGATGTCAACCAGGGAAAGTTTGTTATTTATGACACTCACAGTACCTTGACCAGCATGTGAGCATGTGATCTGGGAAAGAACTGGTGGGAGAAAAAGAAAGTTAGCAAGATCCTGGCTTATTGAGTTGAGAGAGCAGAAATCACATTATTAAATAGAATCCAGAAATGAATGTGGATCCAAATCTAAATGGGAAAAGTATTAAGAATGGAGAGGAGAGGTATGAGAAGTTGAAGTTTCTACAGGCATACCTTGGAGATATTGCAAGTTCAGTTCAAGACCACAGCAATAAAGCAAGTCATAAACTTTTTGTTTCTGGAGGGTCTTGCCTTCGGTTTGTAAAAAACACCACATCTGTGAAATGTAATAAAATGAAGTGCAATAAAAACAAGATATGCCTGCATCTCTGTTTGGTGACAGAATAAAACATGTAAGTATCCAGACTCCCCTCTGTACTACGCAGAGCAACCAACATTTACTTAAGTATTTTTCCTTAGAGAGTAAGGTAAGGGGCAAGGAATTCAAAAGAATAGTTCAACTGTTCACTGTGCATATTTTTTGAAACAAGATTTAAAAAGAATTTGTAAGAGGAGATAAATGCACATGGCCATGAATTTTCATGGGCATTTATATAGGGGAAATTATTGTGAAGAAATAATTTAAATAAAAGTTTTTACCATCCAAAAATTAATTTCTAGCACTAGACTTCAAGAGACATAATTAAAAAATAATAATAAAAGTCAAAAAGTAGTGCCATGGCCAGTGTTGCTAAGTGTTTAGAACATCAGCCTGCGTACCATAGGGTCATGGATTCGATTCCTGATCAAGGGCATGGACCTCAATTGCGGGTTCTCACCCTATCCCCAGTTGATGTGTCTCTCTCATATCTCTCTCTCTCTCTCTCTCTCTCTCTCTCTCTCTCTCTCTCTCTCTCTCTCTCTCCCCCTTCCTCTTCTACTAATCCCTTTCTCCCTTCTACTCTCTCTGAAAAGAAATGGAAAAAATATCCTCAGGTGAAGATTAACAAAAAAAGTCAAGAAGTAGAAAAAACATTTCTCTCTCTGATAATTGCTTGTATGCTGAATACATAAGAAACTCCTACAACTCAATAATAACAGGACAAAGAACACATTACAAGTGATCAAAGTATTTGAGCAAATAATTCTCTGAAGAAGATAGATGAATGATAAATAAGCACATGAAAACAGTGCTCAACACCATTAGTAATTAGTAAATGTAAATTAAAAATGAAGTACAACATTTTTATTATTAACTAACATTAAAAAACCAAACACCTGACAATGTCAAGTTCTGCCAAGGATGTGAAGCAACTGAAACTTTCATGCATTGCTGGTAGGAATGAGGGATGATAATGATATTGTGGGAAACACATTAGCAGTTTCTAATAAAGTTAAACATACTATCAAGCATTCCTGCTCCTAGATACTTAGTGAAGACAAATAAATACACTTGCCCCTCTCCCGTCTCTGTTTCAAAAATTAAAATCTGTACTAGATGTTTATAATGGCTTTATTATTATCACTAAAATCTAGAAATAACTTACATATCAATTGACGAATGGATAAACTAACTGAGGTACAGCCATACATTGTATAGATTCAACAGTAAAAAGAACAAAATAACCCAAGCAGCAGCATGGATGGCTCTGATTAGCTTAATAGGAAGTGAAAGAAGCCAACTCAGAATCCCCATACTGTACTATTCTATTTACATGATATGCTGGACAAGACAAAACTGTAGGGCAGAAAATAATTGCTGGTTGCCAGGTGCCTGCCTGGGGAGCAGGGTTGGAAATGATATCTTGATTGCATTGATAGTTACACTATTGTAAGCATTTGTCAGGATTCATGGAACTGTATACCTGAATAGGGTGATGTAGCTATATGTAAATTATAGCTTAAAAATAACTTTTAGCAATAACATTCAAATACTCAAATATTTAATGTATTCAGAATAATGAGGTGCATGCATATAATGCATGCTTATCTAGGAATAAAATCTGTTTCTTGTGTCAGCATACTAAACTGATACTTCACAAATTACAAAATATTTGGCTTAATTCTTACTACCATCTCGTCACTTTGGAGAAATTAGCATATTTTTTATAATATCTTAAAAACACTGAATCAAAAATGGAAACAAAGAAGAGAGAATCCTTCTGAGGGTAAAAAAAAAAAAGAAGAAAGAAAGAAATAGGGGAAAGTGAAAGTGAAGAAAAGGCAGAAGAGGCAGAAACATGAGCTACATTTCAAACAAGGAGGGGAGGGTAACATAAAGAAGGAAAGATGTGAAACTGGGGCAACAGAAATATTAAGGAAAATAACATGTTTGTGTTGAGTGCTTACTATGCACCAGCCACTGTGATAAGAGTTTATTTGGATGATCTGATTTAACCCTCATAATAACCTGATGGAACCGATACTGTTGTTCTTCCTGTTTTGCAGAAGGGAGAGTGGGCTGTAGGCAGGGTACCTAGTTTAGGCAGCCTCACACGGCTGACAAATAGGGGTGGGGCCATTTGCACTTCAGGTGCAGCTGCTGCTAAAGCCTGTATTCTGGTTCCCTGCATAGAACTTAGTGGTAAACCCTCTCTGCCTCAGTGAACTGTCACAGTAACCCCAATGAACTGCACATCAATACAAGGCATGGCTGTGTTGGTTTCCATAGCATAGAATAACAAATTAAACAGGGGAGGGGACGTGGAGCCGTCGACTTCTTAGTTTGATCTAAAGCTAGTGTGTCGTGACACTCATTTTCCAAAGGATCCTCTCTGCTTGGTGAGAACCTTTTGACTTAGCCTTCTTTTGTTTGATTTTCCAATTTGTCATAGTAAAAGCTGTGAAACTACAAATGTTAAACTCATCAAGTGTTCCTTTGGGTAGAAAATAAATAGAAATAGTTTCTGTCAAAAGACATCCGTATTATTTCAATTTGGGTACTTTACCAGATGGATTATTAAATGGGGACCAATGATGTTAAAAAAGAGATGATCAGGAATTAGGATGCTTTTTGCATACCCCGGGAACATTCCTCAATGTTGCAGGGTACAGCAAGGAATAGATGACACTCAAGTGACAAAATAGGTCTGGTTTGTTTTGATTAACAGAATATGGGATAATCCATATTCTGAGAAGCACTGTTGCATCAGAACTATCCCAGTTCCCCGGATAGACCTGAGTAGTGTATAAAGATTTCAATAGCAGCTATCCAGATTTAGACTTATGGATTTTCTGAATTGAATAGAATATAGTGAGCTTGGCCTCAGAAATCAATCCATTTGGATTGCTTGTAACAAAGATACTTGCTAAGGAAACATTCCAGTGAAGTCTGGAAACGTTAAGTCTGTATTTTGTAGCCCTGCTTTTCTGCAGCTGCCACCACTGGACAGGGACCAATTGGGGTTAATGGTCTTTGGCTTGAATAGCTCTACTTAGCTATCCATTAATCCCCAAAGAAATGCCCAGGTCCTAAATTATTATTGATTCATTGACCAACTCTTCCAACCAAACAAACTGCATTTGTTCGAAAATAACTCAGGACATACGCATCCACTCTCAGAAGCTGCCTGCAGTGTATTCATACAAATGGAAAGCAGAGTGGAGAGGCACTTCAGTCATGAAGACTGGACTTTGGGCCTTTCCCGTGGTAAGATTCTTGTTTCCTGAAATAAAGGTAACACACACTCAAGAGAGATAATCCATTTATTCATTATTTTGTTCTAAGTTTGTAAATTCCAGTTCTTCAATATGGGGCAAAGAGCATATTTCACAAATTACATAATCAGAAGTGGATTCCATGTAACTGGGAAGAGAATATTTAGAAGAAAATGAGGGCCATGACTTAAAAATCACCCAGATTTGTGGGGTGCAATTTTATTCTATTTTTATTACTTTTTATTTAATACTGTATGATAGTATTAATGCAAACAGAAAATCCTTAATATTTGATAGTAAATTGTTGATTGGATAACAATCAACATATGAAAAACTGTTAAACCTCAAATTATGACAAAATGTGAAGGTTAATACAGACCAGATGAAAATTTTTATTTCTTAAATAGTTCTCTCCCTCTGTCATAATTTGATCTGCTAACCTTGATGCTTTTTTAACTGCACAAGTCATATAAGTACATTGTGAAAGCTTAATAACTTATAGAAATATAGTTAAAGGGAAGAGATTGCCACCACTCCTGTCCCAATCTCATTACTAAGCATTATGATGATTTTGGAGTGCAGTTTTTAAATCTTTTTTTTTTCTGTATATTTACTTATATATACATCTATGTATATAAATTTGTTTTCGTTTAAAACAAATAGGGCTACCTTACAAACATTTTTCTGTGTGTTGCTTTTTCCCTTTTCCTATATTTTGGAAATATGGTGGCTCCATCTTAACTTAAAAAACAAACCTGTATATTAGTGTTTCCTTGTATGGAATATGATTTATGTCTACTTCATCATTGGCTAAGATTTAGGTTATTTCAGTGTTGTTGTTCTTTTTTTTCTTTTTTCCTTTTTTTACTATCAAAAACTATGTTGTCATGAGCATCCTGTACTTATTTGTTCATATTTCACACACACATAGTTGCATATATATTTATATGTGAATAAAAATTGTGATAGATTTGAAAGAATTAAATTGATAAGAAATACTAACTACTACCAAATTACTGGAGAAGAGACTCTCCTAACTTTTACTTACATTATCAGTGCATTATATTTTTGTTTTAAGCACTCCACCAAGACAGAACATTATCCTGTTTTCCTTGTCCCAATCTGAATAAAATTATGTTGCTGTTTTGATCTTTATTTCCCTGCTGGCTAGTGAGATTAGAGCATCTTCTTACATATTTATTGACTCGTTTTGCTTTTTTTTCTCTGTAATTTTTCTATTTCTTTGCTGATTTTTCTTAAAGTTGGAAAATATTTCATATGCTCTGGGTATTGATATTTTGTCAGTTATGCAGGGAGCAAATATGTTCACCAGGTTTTATATTGGCTTTTAAAGGTTTGTTTACATTGCCTCTCCACCATTAGAAATTTTAAATTGTATTTTTTTATATGCACAAATATTTTTCTTTATGATTTTGGATTATGTTTCTTACTTGGCACAGCCTCCCATATCTCAGTGTTTTTTTTATGTTTTCTGCTAACATGTTCTATTTGCTTTTTCAACTTTAATTCTTTCTTTTTCATGAACTGATACCTTATACTCCATATTTTCTTCTTTGAATCCTTCATATTTCATTACTGGTGTGCAAGCTCAATTAATTCTTTGAGTGGTTTTGTTTATATTAGACTCTCTCAATGCTTGCGGATTTTTAAAAAGTTGTATTTTACATCTTGTTTGGATGTTGGATTACTTGGGTATAAGATTCTAGATTCAAAATCAGATACTTAATTCTATCTCTTCATGGTCTTCTATTATTCACTGTTGAAGATGAGAAGTCTGATACCAGTCTGATTTTTTTCCCTTATGTAGGTAATTTTTATTTCTCTCTTTCTGGATACCTTTTGGATTTTCATCAGAAAGCTTCAAAATTATTTCACGTTTAAAAACATACTCTGTTAGTCTTTCTAAATGTTCTAAAATTTTAATCAAAATATTTGAGTCTCAGCTCAATCTTCCACTATATTAATTTGAATTGTAGCTGTGCCCAAACTATTATGCTAGAGTTTTTTTATTGTTATTAATTTCAGCGAGGGGAGAGAGAGGGAGAGAGAAACATCAATGATGAGAGAGAATCATTGATAGGCCGCCTTCTGCATGCCCTCCTCTGGGGATCAAGGTCACAACCCAAGCATCTGCCTTTGACTGGAATAGAACCTGGAACCCTTCAGTCTGCAGGCTGATGCTCTATTCACTGAGCCAAACCAGCCAGGGCTATACTAGAGTTTTTATTTCAGAAGTGTTATACAGGTATCCCCCACCTTTTGAATGTTTGCGTTATGCCACTTCACTTTTACCAACGATCTACATTAGTAACTATTTTTGCTAACTAAAAGACATCGAAGAGGATTTTCCTTTTGCAAGAAGAGAGGAAAAGTGAAAGCAGGGTTCTGCACTTGTTTTGCAATGAAGTGTTATAGAGGCATTGTACACCCCAAGCTATGCAAGTGGCCCGGCCTAGCTCCTGCCTCGGAAACTTCATTTAGCATATTTCAGCACCATGTCCTATTGCTTTTTTTAAAAAGTTGTCATCTGGATTTTTTTTTAAATCTTTGTTTTTTGTGTTGACATTATTACAGATATCCCCCATTTTTTTCCTCTTTGCTCATCTCCACCCAGCCTCCCCGACCCCAGCCTTTACCACATTGTTGTCTGTGTCCATGGGCTATCCCTATGTGCACTTCTTTGATTGTGTCTGTGAACATCTGTGTTTTATCTCCATTTATTTTGTTCATCCATTGGCAAGGTGTGTCCTAAGGTTTTAGAAAAGACTAAGAGCGTTTGTAAGGGTGTTATACTTAGCATAAAACTGAACCTGATTAAGCTTATTTGATATGATTTGGTAGGTTGTTTTTTGGATCTGGGAATGCTCAAACATTTTTCTATGTAAAGTAATGCGAATTGATTCTTTGCTTGATGCCATTTTGGCTTATGGAAGGTTTCATAAGAATGCTAAGCTTGCAGATAGTGGGGTAAACCTGTAATTATTTTTCAATATTTTGAGTTGTTTTCCTTTTCAGTGGTAGTAAGACCTATTTAGTTTCTTCACATTTATATATATTTATTTTTATATTTTTTGCCTTTTCCAATGTGATTTCTTCTTTCAGTTGAAATTGGTACCCTCTTTCAGAATGTTGATCTTCTTCTAATGAATAATAATTTTAAATTTTCTGCTTAACCTGTGTTTGAAAAGTCCCTGTATGGATATTGGTGATATTGACTGTTAGTCTGTATGTTGAGAATTTAGAAAAACAACTTGTTTTGGTGGTTAAGTAAATGGGATTGGGAGCCGGACAGACCTACGCTTGAATTCACCTCTACAACCTAAGCTATCTATAACCTTTAGAAAGTGATTTAACTCCTCCATGTCTCAGTTTTTTCGTTTATGGTATGGAGCTAATAATGATATATACCTTATGGAGTTAAGGATCTAATAATAAGAGAATATACATAAAAATGGCTTAGTATTCACCTAAAATGTGGCATGTTCAATAGGTATCGTTGGTGATAATGATGTTAATGACAATGATGACAGGGATGGTGGTGGTTGTAGAGGAGTGGGTAGAGGACTTGCAGGACCAGGTGTGGCAATAGTTTGTCTTCAGGACCGGGCAGCCCTTGGTTCACATCTTCAACCCACATTTATTGCTGTCCCTGGAAGTCATTGTCATTGCTGTGCAGTTCTCTCTCCTCTGCAGCAGAGAAGGAAGTCAGGCAGAGAGGAGGGACTGACTGGCCCCTTGGTCTGAATGCATTTCCTGGTTGGAGCTTTCTTCACTCTCAATTTGACAGCATTTTGCCCCAGATGTATTTTAGTCTGTGTTAATATCTGAATTTACTTCACTCAAGGTTTACTTCTATTTGTTTTCTATTCTGAAGGTAGCTTTTAAAATCTGTTAGCTGTTGCTGCCACTCTTTCATTTTCTAGTACACTTTAGGATCTTTTCAAAGTATATTTGGAGCAGAAACGAATATTGACAGGTATTGAATGAATCTTCAATCTCAATCCAATCTCCCAAAAACTTCATGGGTAGATTTAACTCACAATAGTATATAACTAAAACTTTTTAAAATCTATTCATAAAGTATTTATAGAAGGAGTGAATTTTGTTTAGCTCTAAATAAAATTTGGGGTAGAGTACAAGCTAATTACTCCTTAAAATGTTTATCTTTCAAATTACCCTATGCCATTTAGTTGATTTGTTGGTATTCCCTAAAGAAGCCTTCCTTTGCATAACAACATTTTGGCTAAATTAAGAGCACAATTTTGGTGCCTTTATGGATTTTAAAGATACAGGTCAATATCCTTTTTTTTTCACTTAGAACACAGACTGGTTCATATTTGCTGAGAATTTTCTTTTTTTAATATTTCTGAAAGATATGTCCTTTCTTGAATTATAGAACCTTCAGCCTATGATTCAGCAGAAAAAAAATCAATATATATTTTTTCTTTTTATGCATCTCTTGTAGGAATCTAGGCTCTTTTTATAATAGGTGACACATTAGGCAAAATATATAGGGATTGGAACTTTTTTTTTTCTTTATTCAGGTTGTGAATATTTTTGGCATTGCTGGCCACATACATTCTCTGTTACATATTCATCTTTGTTTTGTTGAATTGTGTATATATACAAATAAATGTTGAACCTTTCCCTAGGAGTACCAGCAGTCATTAATAATTTGTTAATTGTCCTCTGAGGAGTTCCTCAGAGCATAAGGAAATAGTGATATCAGTGGTTTCTTATTCTAGGAAAAGGTTAAGACAGGTGCCGCTGGGTGGGGACTTTCAGTACTTTTTATCAGGCATGCACAGAAAATGTTGATTCAGGCATCCTTTGAAACAGGGAAGAAATAGTTTCTGAGCTGGAGAAGCACCACATAGAGGCCCTGGAAAAGGAAAGAAATTGTATCCAGGAGAAAATGAGAAGGACTCCTCATACCTTGAATGCAAAGATTAGCTTCCATCCCCTCTCATTGGGAAGGTAATCTTAGAGACATAAATTTAAGAACATTTAATTGTATTTACTTAAATGGCAAAAACAGAAGTCAAGAGATCTATGCTATATTTGGATTAATAATCAGTAAACGTTCTGTGATTTGTAATCAGAGATTTTAATATAACAAATTTAGAGTAAATTTTGATTGGGAAAGATTGGCTTTAGTAATTTGATGACTGTATAGACTTTCATATAAAACCCTAAGACCGACTGATCTTTATTTTTTATTTATTTTTGTCATTATGCTTTTCTTTCTTTCTTGTTCTTAATTTATTGGGGCAACATTGCTCAACATGAACATATAGGTTTCCAGTTATAAGATCTGTATATTGCACCGTGTGTCCACAGATCTTTATTTTTAAAATAGAATGACCGAATGAGTAAATAAGAAAATAAATTGGAAAAGAATGCAAAGGGTTGATGGCTCTCAGAAAGCTTCAGGAAGTTATAATTATTTGTTTACAAATAATAAAATACCAAATTAATTAACCAGAATGGAAAAGGAAGAATTTTAAATTTGTAGTATTTATTAGTGGATGGTTTAAAATCAGATTATTATGCATATGTTAAAATGATCAAGTATATATAAAAAATATGGACACATTTCTTATTGTTTTTATATGTTTCTAGTTTCACAGCTTTCTAGTCAGGAAACAAGTTTTATAATTAAGTGTGAAAGGAAAAAAATTAGATGAGATGTGGAATGGCCTTTGAGTTAAAAGTGCTCCTTGTTGTTTCTGGAAGGTGAAGTTCAGATAAATTTTAATTATTACTGGTATTCATTAACTGCTATCTTTGAAGCATCTCCTTTATGTAATGCACTGTGTTAATAATAATAATATTAAAGGTCTTTTTGGATGGCAGGTTAGAATCATTTCTTAGACTGCCTAGGCTCAGAGCAGATATCCAGTGAACATTCTACAGTTAACTATTGATGAAGCACAAAACAGAATGGTTTCAGTGCATGACTTGCTTGTTTAAAATAGGCTTTTCATTAATGAAATGAAGAGAAGCAGAGTTGCTTAAAGTAATTTATTCTTGGAGCCTAATAGACTTGATTTGTCCTTTAGAAATTCTTTTGCAATTAAATAAAGATCACTATAAAGAAATGGTTTTTAGCTAATCATTGTAAAAAATCACTCAGACAATGGAGTTGGCAGGGTAAATTATAAGATAAATCTGTGTGTTTTTTCTTCATTGCTTTTTGCCTTTTTGTTACTTATTTGGGGTTTTTTTTTGTTATTGTTATTCAGTTTAAGTTCTATATAGTTTACTTCTCCATCCAGGTTGAAATTGAAGTTTACTATAAATAACCAAAATGAACAATGGAAGCTCAAATGTTCTTTGAGATTCAAATATTAAAAGCATTTATGTCAATTATATTCAGGGATACTGTTCTTCTATTTTTAAAATATATATATCTGGATTTATTTCTGTTACTACCAGTGAAACATTGTTAAAAATGTTTAATCCTCTGTCTGTGTAGACTACACACACACACACACACACACACACACACACACACACACACACACATCTTTTATCCAAAAAATTATTAGGCTCTGGGCTTGCAAAAATGCCTGTCACCAGGAAAAACTCTATGCTCACATCTGGAATCCCTTTGTTTGTGGTTGCCATGTCCTTTTCTAGTTTCTGAGCCAAAAGCTAGAAAAGCCATTGTAACTCAAAGAATTTATTTTGTGGACTGTTCCTGTTATTAAGAACTTTTGAATCAATTTATGACTAGTGGATAAATGACAAAAATAGGAACTATAACTTAAAAAACACACTATTAACAGGCAATACAAATGACTGATGAGACTGTTTTCCAAAATGCATAGATTTTTTTTATAATTTTAGGAAATAAACATTTTATTTCAGAACCCAGTTTGCCTTTCTGGTGTTTCCTGCCTCTAGGAAGAGCTTACATCTTATATTCCAGATGATCTCAGAAAAGATTTCTATAATAATTCTCTATTTGGTGTTACATATATGTATTTTAATGCCATGGTAGGTCTCTGTACCTAGAAGAAATAACAATGGTTGAGGGCAATTTGTTAAACTGGAGGGAAGGATATATTTATTGAGATTTAGGCATTCTTCTACCACAAGTAATCTTTCTGGATACAAACCTGCAGAGCAAATGTGCAGGAAATGTGGTCTTAGTTAAAATAAATATATTTATAGGAAAATGCAGAAAAGCTCCCTGGGACAATGGGTTTAATCAATGCCTTTTTCTCCTATAGAAATTTCGGGGCACAGTGACATTGTGATAATTATCATATTACACTAGGTCTATAGATCTTCTTGACTGAATAAAGAGAATCCATTCTTGCATGCAGTTATTGACTCCCATCTTCTAAATCTGCTTCATGATAAAAGTTGGTTTTATTCAAGTGATTAACATCTTACAATGATGCTCATTACTATCATAATTACCGCCACTATTCCTCATCAATTAATATTTATAACTTACTCAAAAGATGAAAAGGACAGAACAAAGCTTTATACGGATTATAGAAAGCAGCCTTTCAGATTTTTTTCAAAGAGGGATTATACTTTTTAAAAAATCCTCACCCAAGAATATGATTTTATTGACTTTTAGAGAGAGAGGAGGGAGGGGGGTGGCGGTCAGGGAGAGAAACATCCATCTGTTGCCTCTGATACTCACCCAGACCATGGATTGAACCTGAAACCTTTTGGTGTGCTGGACTATGCTCCAACCAACTGATCCATACCAACCAGGGCAGATTTTCACAATTTTAACCATACTCTCCCTAACTTGAAGAATTTTAACTCTAGTAAAAACATACCAACAATAGAAAATTAAGAGACTAATATGCAAAACTAGCTTAAAGTAGGTGTTTGGCTTATTTGTGCTGTTGGCTACCTCTCACTTATCCTGTTATATTTAGCAGTTTCACTGTGTTGTTTACAGAGAACAAACAAGATATCACACAAAATATTTGGCTCCTAATCATGGGACAACTTCTGTTCAAATGAGGACAAATGGATGTTTGAAACCATTTTTATGCTTCATCCCCACACCCCCTTTACAGGAAAATGGAAAATTAATGTTGGCAAAGAAGTGATACAGGAAAACGTTACTGAATTTATTCCAGTCTTGGATGGTATTTGGTAGTGTTCTGAATAGCCTCTCATTGCCTAAATAGAATCCCTCCCTGTGCAATGTACTCAGTGAGAATCCATGGGGTTCTACAGGTTGAATAAGGTTCAATAATTTATAATTTGCTATATAAATTACATTCCACACTATCATGATAAAATAATCAACAGAAAAAAATTTCTTATTCTTATATGTTGCACATCTGGCCTTCTGTTTTGGTTTCATTGTGAATAACTGGCCACTATCCAAAGATGAGCATACCTGAAACTGGCAAGTTTCCAAGTCGTTTGTTAAACAGGAAGAATACTGCACTGAGAATAGGGTTGGAATTGCTGTCACCTCGTCTGCTGTGAGAACTTCTGTCTTCCTTCCAACTGGTGTAAATATTGCTTCTATTTGTCTCAGCTGGAGCATGAGCCACATGGCCTTTTCTCATGATAGAGAGGAAATCTGGTGTTATTTCTTTTTCATTTAGTCCCCAAATAACATACTCATGGCCATATAAGATTATGCCCTTTTAGCTTTATCAAGCTTTTTAATATTCCCCATAGTGACTAGCATAATGTTAGGCATAAATACTCAGTAGATGCTTATTAAGTCAAATTTAGAAAACTCTAGAAAAGAATGTGGAACTTATGAATTAGGCTGAAAAAATTTTATTCCCATGTAACTCCGAATAGTTTATGTAGGAAAATTACAGTGTGAGGTCAAAATTTATGTTTTGAAAAAACAGTAATCTTGTTTTTTCTACTTTATCAGAACATCAGCTGGGTAGATTATCTCACAGACTTTATCAGAACATCAGCTGGGTAGATTATCTCACAGAGTATTAGTGATAGCCCACAAGGTCACACATGTTAAGGAAGCATCCAAGGGTGAAAGACATTTAACAATTAAGCATGTGCTTTGCTTGTCACAATTCAAAGGGAAAAGCACAACAGTGTTTGAAATGATGACTCAAAATCAGACTGTCAAGTACACATGCCCCTTAAATTGATATTTTTGAGACCCACACTTACTACTTTATTCATTTATCCCATCATTCTTGCAATAAATACATATGGACAACATGCATCAGCCACATATTATATTCAAAACAGTTAGAAGGATGTGCAGATGATACTAAACAGATATTCATCCCAGAATTGTTTACAATATCAGAAGTTAGAAGGAAAGAGACTGATTGATTACCCAATGAAAGATATTTAGCTGAATTATGGTACAGTCATTAACAGCATATTATGAAAAAAGTTTGATATACCCTGGCCAGGTAACTCAGTTGGTTAGAGCATCGTTCCAAAATATCAAATTTTCAGGTTTAATCTTTGGTCAGGGCACATACAAGAATCAACCAATTAGTGCATAAATAAGTGGAACAACAAGTTGATGTTTCTCTCTCTCTCTCCCTCTCTTCTTGCTAAAGCTCAGTAATAAAAATAGCACATTGATACAGATTATGTAAATGTGTATTGTTGAGGTGAAAATATAGTTATTGTTTACTAAGTGAATAAAGCAGGTTATGGAATAATATTAAAATGTATGTTCATTTAAAAATAAGTCTATCTACAATATGCATATATTATATTCATTTGTATGCTACTAGGTATACCGGTTAATGCCGATTTCTTTCAATAGATGGAGTTACACATATGTTGATATACATGCGATTTGATATGTATGCTATTTTGTTGTATTGACAACAAGCTTCAAAACTTCATATGTCAAATTTTCTGAAGGTGTTAACATCATAGAAATTTTTACGCTTAAAAATGTCGAATTTTGTGCCAAAAAAAGAGCATTTGTGGGAAATTTTAATTCATTACTTTATTTTGAAGAAAAGTGCTGCTAAATACTTCAGGAAGCTTTATGGTGAACATGCGCCATTTCAAGATACTTGTGAACGCTGGTTTAAATGCTTTAAAAGTGATGATTTCGATGTGAAAGACAAAGAACATCCAGGTCAACCGAAAAAGTTTGAAGACCAACAATTACAAGCATTATTGGATGAAGATGTGTGTCAAACTCAAAAACAACTTGCAGGAAGATTAAATGTTGCTCAGCAAACAATTTCTGATCATTTACAAGCAATGGGAAAGATTTTAAAGGAAGGAAAATGGGTGCCACATCAACTGAACGAAAGACAAATGGAAAACCGAAAAGTCATCAGTAAAATGTTGCTTCAGCAGCATGAAAGAAAGTATTTTTTGCATCAAATTGTGACTGGAAATGAAAAGTGAATTTATTTTGAGAATCCCAAGTGCACAAAACCATGGGTTGATCCAGGTCAACCATCAACATCCACTGCAAGGCCAAATCATTTCGGAAATAAGACAATGCTCTGCGTTTGGTGGGATCGGGAAGGTGTGGTGTATTATGAGCTTCTAAAAACAGGTGAAACTATTAATACTGATGGCTACCGACAACAAATAATAATCTATATGTTATATGTGGGTCTCAATTTGAACCACGCTTTGATCGTGAAACGACCAGAATGTTCCAGAAGACACAGCAAAGTAATTTTGCTTCATGATAACGCACCATCTCACACTTCAAAACCAGTTAAAGACACGTCAGAAGATCTTGCCTGGGAAGTATTAACCCACCTGCTGTATTCACCAGACCGTGCTCCTTCAGATTCCCACTTGTTCTGATCGATGGCACACACACTTTCTGAGCAGCTCTTCAAAACTTACGAAGAAGTGGAAAATTGGGTCTCTGAATGGTTTGCCTCAAAACAAGAAAAGTTCTATTGGGACGGTATCCACAAATTACGTGAAAGATGGGGGAAATGTGTAGCTAGCGATGGACATTACTTTGAATAAAGCACTTTTGATGTTTCTCTTGAAATTATCATGTTTTCTTTGATTACAAAATCCGCATAATTAACGGGTACACCTAGCACATTCTCTAGCAGGTTATATACCAAAATGTTAATGGTGTTTTCTTTGGGACAGTGGAATTACAGGTAGTATCTTTTCATATCTTCTTGTCACCTAATTTTTTTTAAAATGGACATCATATAATTCTGGAACACTGAAAAAAAAAACAACAACACCCACTTAAACATGTATAGCTCATTATAGTACCAGTAGAAAGATATAGTGCCTTCTGATAGCCAATTTTAGTCCAGAAAATGACCTTGTTAGTTTAGCAAAATCATCAAGGTGTTGCAACCTGTATTGAAGAAAGAGATTTTGTTTCTTAGAACTTTTTTAAATCTGGAATTCATAACATTTTGAAAATAGAAGAATAGAAGAATGCCTAATTTTTTAAAATCCTCACTTGAGGATATGTTTTTATTGATTTTAGAGAGAGGAAAGGGGATAGGGAGATGGAGAAGGAGAGGGAGGGAGGGAGAGATGGAAGAGGAGAGAGAGAGAGATGTGAGAGAGAAACATGAATTGGTTGACTCCCGTACATACCCTAAGTGAAGATCAAACTGAAACCTGTGTATATGCCCTGACTGGGAATCGAACCCACAACCTTTTGTTGTATGTGATGCTCCAGCCAACTGAACTACCCTGCCAGGGTAGGAATGCCTCATTTTTAATGTTTAAGCAATTTTTTGAATAAGGCAAATTTGACATGACCTTTTACAGGAAGCAGATTTATAAAGTGAATTGAGTTAAGGTAGCATAGTAAATGTCCAACACCTTTGGTTTATAGATAGATAACAGGGCTGAAGTGACTTAGGTAAATTCTATATTCTATAGTCTGACTTAGATTCTGGAAAATAGGTCAAAGGAGAGTAGGCGTGCACTTAATGGTGTGGACAGGCTCATGCTACTTTTTAATTGTGTAATATTTTGGATGAATAAAGAAATTGTTTTGCATAAACTTTATTTCTCTGAAACCTGTAGTATTCCCTGACTGAAAATTTAAATAATGGAGATTATATTTCTTTTTATTGGGCCATGTGTGGTATTTGTATACATGAATATATTTTTAAAAAAGACAATTTAAGTGATTCACAAAAACATATATGTATTACTAACCTTATATATAACATGTAAAATTATGTATATTAACATATCATATTTTATAGAATACATTTGTATTAAAATATGTCTGAATAGATATTAAATACTTTCCATGGTTATATAAAAATATTTTTTCTTTCATGTGGAAAATTGAACAAAATGATTATATCTGACCCCAAAATATGCTATAATTTTATTTATGAAATAAACCAAGGTGATATAAAAAAACATGCTCTAAGTGTTCTCTCCCTTTTTCTATTTTATTTTTAAATGTGGTATTTTAAATAATGAGGTATCCTATCATGATTAATGAACCAAGAGGTAGTAAGCTTCATGAATTCCTGTTTATGTCATATTAACTAAGTTTTTTTTTTTTCACCCTTGTAATTTTGTTATGCTGTTTGGTTAATTGAAAAGTGCTAATTTTAAGAATATGAAGTTATGCCTTAAAATTTCCTAATGACCTGTTGAACAATTAAATTCAACATGAGAAGGCATGTGATTAGCGTCCTTTATAATTCTGCAAGGAGGTAATGGAAGCATTGAATGCTTTTAGTCTGTGTCTTAATTGTGAATCTCAAGCATGCATAGCGAAGCCTGCTCACTTAGGACATCCGGGATGTGATGTACTAGTATTGATTACTCTTTGTGGTGTATTCAGTCTTCATCTTACAGAAATTCACACAGGGTCACATTTCGCAATTACTGTGATATTCTGACAGTACTGAGATGGATTTTCAATGTTTTCTCTATTATGAATATCAATTGCTCCTTTAGACTTTATGTTTCTATTTAAATAGTATGAATGTTATCTTAATATAACATGTATAAGTTGTATGTCTTCTCAAAGGGATTATAAAGGGATAATATTTTGGTGGAGAAAAGGATAACATTTTCTCTCCAAAATGTAAATGAAGAAAAACTGTGCATGACACAGCAATCCAAGAAAACGTGAAAAAAAAATGTTAAGATGACCAACCCAGCATCAATTGGTATCATTCTCAAAGAAAAAAAAATTAAAGTGAATGGATCCCAAAATACATATTAAAAATTAGAGTCTTCCTAGAGTTGTAGGAAAGACAAAAAAATACCACTTAGACTCAGAAGCAGAATCAATTCCTCTGTGTGCTTATTGATTTTGCAAGAAAAAAAAAAGACATAAAACTAATTGCAAAGTAAAATATATATTAATGTATCTTATAAGAGAATGGACAGGCATTAGTAGGCAGTATGGGTCTTCATCAGAGCATAATGGTAACAGGCATTATTGGAAGCAGTGCCATACAAGGGATAAAGATTACACAGAGATCTCTAGTCAAGGAAGGTTATATATATATATATATTTAAAATATATATGAGTGAGGCTCTTCCTACAGTGGCCCTAAGCCATTGCTTAGTCAGTCTTGTTTTCTCATTACTTTTCTAATAGTGAGCAATCTCAAAGGAAAGAGCATGATTCCTTCTTCCCCTATCATTGACATTGCTCCCTGCAGAGCTTTCTGTTTGGCCCTTCTTGCGTATTATGCACATGGAAGTACTAGTCATGCCAGGGAGATGGTGGGCTCTGATTGACTACTGTGGCTTCCCCAGATCTTTGGAAAGTTAGGGCCACATGAACCCAGAGTCCTGAAGGGTCAGTTGTTTAAAAAATGGGCATAAAGCAGAGCCAGTAATTGCAGATGTCCACACAGGCAGGATTTATCTTGTCAGAAAATAGACTTAAGGTTATTTCACAAACAGAAGTAAAACTCAAAGACAGAAGCGAACAAGGCATGTTTAGGGGACTTAGAATAGAGTTCCCTTTTGAGAGCAGAGAGTTTGTTTTTAAGGGACAGTACAGTTTTTGAAGTCATTCGGTGCCAGGTTGCATTTGTTTTGCAGGCAATAGACAGTTATAGAAAGGGATGTGTGTGTGTGTGTGTGTGTGTGTGTGTGTGTGTGTGTGTGTGTGTGTGAGATTCCGTTTGACAGTGTTTTTCAAAATGCAGCTTGCTTTTTAGATAAGCAGTTCTCAGAATTTTGGTCTCATGATACCTTTATATTCTTAACCCTTTGCACTAGCTTGCTTTTTTCTCAATTCCTTTATTCTAATGCTAACCATGTCGAGTCACACTCGACATCCGAGTGCAAAAGATTAAAATTTATTGAGAAGTCCAAAGGGTGTTTGTTTATGTGATTGTGTTTATTGGTATTTGTTGAATTATAAATTAAAACTGAGAAAAAAATAAGCATATCTTCTATTAGCTGTCAGAATGATGGCATCATCATATAATGTAGCTTCTGGAAAATTAAAAAATACACTCAAAAGAGAATGGGAGTGAATAAGGCAAATAATGTTTAGCATGGTTTTGGAAAAAAAAAATTGACTTTGTGGATTTCCCATAATTATCTTGGCACACCAAGGGGTCCCTGTACTGCATCTTGGAAACCATTACTTTGGATCATGAAATATATTCAGTGGCTTATGATAAGTATTTGTGGAGTGAAATTTAATTTGTGTGAGTCTCTGTGATCACATGTGTGTTTCATCATAATACAAAATATATTTCTTATTAGTTTCACTTTGAAAAAATTGATTATCATCTTTGAATATTACATTTAGGAAAGATTTATTCAGTGTTTGGATGAGGTTAGATTTCAGGTGGATAAAAACAGAGGAATGTGAGGGGGAGCAGTTACACAGGCATGATGTGGAAGTACAGATGAAGAAAATGCCATAAACATGAACAGCTAACTTGTTCAGTAAAGGAAAAAGAGCTCTTGGATATGTGATGAAAATAGAAGTCGGAGTGTTTAGAGTGAAGCAAAAGCTCCACTATCAGACAAGAAGATGGTCAGCAATTTTAGGTCAACTTTTCCTTAAATATAACTGTGTCTCATATTCTGACAAATACGTTATTCTTTGCAGTTCCATTAGCACAAATCCTGACCTCTTTTCTTCATATCCTGCTGCGTAAGCTTGAAAAGCACAGTCCCCAGGTACTGGTCTCTTTTTTGCTTTTCAAGCCTAAAGATCTCAGTCATATGTCCTATAGATGTGAGTGAATCATAGTCAAAATGACAATATATGGATTAGAAGCTCATTTCCTTTCCCTTGTCTGGCATTTTGTACAAAAAGTCTTTTTGAATCATCACAACTTTTATTGAAATAGTCAAACTGTATTACATCATGAGAAAAAATGGTAATTTGAATAATTGAGTTAACTTTAGTTAGTGATGATTTGTTTCATATGAAAAATTAGAGAGCCTCAATAACCATGTTGCCATGTTGTTTCCTTTGAAATTCCTTAATAATGAATGGGGAACATTATTCTAAGCGAAATAAGCCAGTCAATGAAAGAAAAATACCACATGACCTCACGCATTTGTGGATAATAAAGAACATTATAAACTGATGAACAAAAAGATAGATACAGAGGCAGTAAAGCATCAAACAGACTGTCAAATTATAGTGGGAAGGTTAGGGAGAGGTGGGGGAGATAAGAGATCAACCGAAGGACTTGTATGCATGCATATAAGCATAACCAATGGACACAAAACACTGGGGGGGGGGGGTGAGGGCATGTGGGGGGTGAGGGCATGTATGGGAGATGACTAAAGATAGTTGTTGCTTATGTTGCCCCTAGGAGACCTGGAGAACTTGGAAAGTCTTACAGATCACCAAACTGGCAGCTTTAGTACAAGTTCTTCTATAGAGTCATCCTATATCCACAGGAGATATTTTCAAGACCCCCAGCACATGCCTGAAACTGGACAGTACCAAATCCTAATCAATTTTTTAAACTTTTAAACTGTTGGAAGTGTAGTAGCCGTTTCTCCATTGGAGACTCAACCACTTCAGTAACTTTTATAATTTTTGATCCAGACCTATTCCTGAGTCTGTAACCATCCCTTACTTGCAGTAAATGGCTTGGTGTCATTTGTTTTAGGGGGTCCCTCACTGAAGTCTTTGTATAGCTTCAGTGCCCTCTGAGGCAACTCATCACTGTCAATCAGAACACGTTTTCTATTCATGTCTTTCACCCACACTTCTCGTGCCCTTTCCATCTTAACTAAGCACTTACTGTACACTGTGGCTGTAACTTTTGCAGTTTGAAGTGCAACAGCAGAACTGTCACTAATTTCTTTTTTCTTCTTCACAATATCATGCATAAAAGAATGTATTTACTGTAGATCTTAACCTCGGCATAAATTTTTCCCCTTCCTTATTAAGTGGAGAACTTCCATCTTTTCACTTAAAGGAAGAATTTTATGGTTTTTCTTGTCATATTCAAATCGGTACCATCAATATTTTTGCATTTTGGGGCCAGCATTAAGTAAAATAAAGGTTACTTGAATACAAGCACTGCCATATCATAACAGGCATCATATATGCTAGCCAGCAGGTAGTATATTTGATCCAGGTATAATTATTGAATAAATAGGTTAAAAAGTTGCCTGAGTACAGATTTAAAAACTCTTTTCTGCTTCTTAAGTGCTTTCTAACAACTCCTTTTGGTGTAAATAATTTGGTGAAATCCAAATTATACTGTATTTTCTGCTCAAACCTGTTTATTGCTAGTAAAATTGTTTCCTGAAAGATATTAAAATCTGCTAAAACTACTGATAAACTACTATCATAAAATAATAGCTAGGATTAATTCATGAAGAAAAATTTTAAATATCTAAAGTCAACCAACAACATTTATTAATCATTTACTATATGTATGACATTTGGGATACAAAGATGAGAAAGTTAATTAAAAATATTTTTTGATTACCGGCTGTGTACCAGGCATTCTTTAGTTTGGAGATGCAGAAGCAAAAAAAAAAAAGCTAAGTACAATTTTTTCTTTTATGGGTCTCATATCATTGGGAAAGAAAAGTCAATATAGTTTTAAAACATTAATTCATTGATATTTTAATTAAATAAAATATTTCTGCTCTGCAGATAATTAAAACAGTATACATGACTGGGTGGTCTGGCAAAATTTCCATGAGGACACGATAACTGAAAGGCCAGTTGGAGTCAGCCAGGTGCAGTTCAAGGAGAAGAGCCTTTCAGCAGGGGAGACATGCAGGGCAAGGGGACTAAGGTGGCAAAGGGCTTGGGGTGTTGCTGGGACTGAACTGGAGTAGCAGATGAGGGGAGAGAGTAAGAAAATAAAAGTACAGTAGAAGTAGAATTATAGACAGGGGAAGGCATTTGAATATTATTCTAACTGGTATATCAATTATTTGGCCAGTTCTAAGTAGAAGAGTGATATGATACAGCATGGAATAAAGAAATGACCAGTGGAGTTGGCAAAATGAAGGGTATTAGAAACTTTTAAAAGAATGATGAGTGGAGTAATGGAGACAAAGCCCAACTGGAGCAGATTGAGAGACTAAGAAAGGGCAAGTAACTCCCCAAAATTTTCTCTGAAGGATAGCCAAGAAATGAGCGGTCCTGGGGGAGTTGGGGTTCAAATTAGTTTTTTCCTCTTTTTAATAAGAAAATATACTACAAATTTTATGAATGTTGATGTGTACAATCTAATAAAAAAGGGAGAATTTGTGATTCAGGGGAATGGTTCCTTCTTCTCAGGAACAAAATCTTTGAGTCAGAGAATAGATGGGACCCATATCTTCACCAGAGGAGTTGACCTTGACTTCTGATGGATAAAAAGTAAATTTACCTAACATAACAGGGGGAATGCAGAGAGCACGTTGTACAGATGGGGCTGTGCTGGTAGGATTAGTGGTCAGAAAATACTTAAATTCCATTTTCTCAGTGGGTGGCCTGGGTAAAGAGGTTTGAGAAGAGTAGAAAAGATGAGTAAAAAGATTTCAGTAACGTCACCAAGAATATCAATGAATAAGGAATTGCCACAGGCATTATATAAAACTTTGAAATGTGGATCATGTTCTTTTGACTGGATCACATTCAGAAATGAGGATGCACAGAGGCCTTTGTGTAGGAGATGATAAAAGAGAATGGACAGGGCCAAACTTTTTGAGAAATTTTGCCACCATTCTTTACAGAGCTCTTTGTCCATTTAGTCAGAAGAATTTATTAATAGTACTAGAATGCTTTTCTTTTTACTTTCAATCACCTAAACTCTCCTTTGAAAACTACTCCGTTTCCTAAGGTAGAAAGGTGTCCCCTAGTGAGTCCCTTAATTATTTCACTGAGAGGTGTAATTATTACTCGTGAGCTCCGTGCTTTGCTATTATCGCCATGCTAAGTTTAGCCTTTGATATTTTCATTCCATAATTTTAGCCTACTGTGAGATAAATGAGCAGAAAAACCAACCGCGGTAATATGGACTCATAGAAAAGACATTATAAACAATGCAAATCGTCTTCTTTTTTGCCGAGAGAGCGAAGTGACTTACCCAAACATCAGCCCCTTTCATTGCAATGCTAGAAGGATAAGGGGGCTTCTCCGTTCCAGCCCTTGACACTCTTTTCATTTAGCCCTTGCTTTAGAGTAAATAATATTTTCCTTTGAAATCATGACAGCTCTATCAATGCACATTTCTTTATTTTTTCTTCAGTATTTGGGGTTTTTCATGGTTAGTGGACCTCTTCCAGTTTTCCAGAACTTGAGCAGCAGACACGTCCCTTCAAAAAACTCTGCCAACCCCAACGTTTTAAGTAAATATTATATTGTGAATTTACCTGCACTGTGTGGGGGATGGACTAAGTATTTAAAAGTGATCATAGTGCCCAGGCCGGTTTGGCTCAATGGATAGAGCGTTGGCCTAAGGAATCAAGGGTCCCAGGTTCGATTCTGGTCAAGGGCACATGCCTGGGTTGCGGGCTCGGTCCAACGTGCAGGAGGCAGACAATCAATGATTCCCTCTCATCATTGATGTTTCTATCTCTCTCTTCCTATCCCTTCCTCTCTGAAATCAATAAAATATATATATATTAAAAAATAAAAAATAAATAAAAGTGACCATAGTGTTCAGATGAGATGATAGCTTTAACTAGATTTTCTCCTAAGGAAAATGTTAGAGGATATCTAATCACTATGCTGTACATCTGAAACCGATACAAAATAACATGTAATGTAAAGTGTAATTGAAAGATAAAAAGTATTTTAGAGGAAACCCATAAAGATTATAAATAATTTTGAATGTGTTTTTTAGATAAATATAGTTAAATATCAAGATTCCATATACTAGTAAGTCTATATTGTCTTTTAGTTCAAGTATAAGTGCCATGTTTCTCCCTTTGATTTTCAGAGACTTTAGTATCTGAATTACCACTCACAAAAGTTCAGCACCTAATATGGGTTTAAAATATGGAGGAGAAATTTTAAAAATAGATATTGAAAGAAACTGATTTATCAATTTAAAACAAATTTTATTATTTAAAACTATAAATTGGAGCATGACTTTTAAATAGCTTTCTTTCATTAGTTGTTGACAGTTTGATCTAATGTATTGCTAGGCATCATAAAATATGATTACCAAAGTAAAACATATAGTTTAAATGTATTCAACAGAGCAATAGCTAATGCAGTTATGTGATTTAGGATGAGGCGTTATCTTGTTAAATTAAAATATCATATTGTTCAATTTTTAAATAATTGAAAAAGTTTGATTGATTAATGCACATAGCAGTTACAATACATTTTCCAAGGAAATTGAAGTAGATTTCCCCTATCCATTAATTTCCATTACCGCCCATTCAGTTATTCAGTTCTGCCCACTGGCAACCAGTCTCCGCATGCAGCATTTGCCTCACATTTTCTATTAGCCAATCTCACTCTCAATCTTATCAAATGGCAAACTCTAAATGTTTGGAAATTATATTAAAATAGGGTTTCTAATTGTGAAGAAGTAACATAATAGGTAGCACAGAATGCCTTTCTAATGTAATGCCCGTTCAGGAGCCCACATTGGGAAGAGAGTTGAAGACTGTGCTCTTTTCCAGAGATGTGGCCTTTCCTTCCTTCATCATGCCTAATAGATGCCCAGGGGACACAGGATAATAAGGCCTCTGTTATTGTCAGGGGAAACCTACAGGAACAAGCTAGACCTAAGGCTACAGGAATGCTATGAATTGTAGATGTTATTCTTTTTTTGTTTTGTTTTTTAATCTGTTGGGATTGGGGCAAAATCTGACATGGCAGTTATGTAGAAGATTTAATTGGCCTATAGGCAACTCTGTTAAGAATTCCCAGTGCCTGACATTCTCAATAGCAAAGGATTATACATATATGTCATTCTCTCTTATATGAATAAGATGCATAAGTGCTTTAGAGATTCATGAATTTGAAATGTAGTCTTAATTTTCAAAAGAAAATATTGGATAGGAAGTGTTCAAACTGGGCTAATTAAAGAAAATTAAACACACACACACATTAGGTGACAATTTTACTTCACTGTGATTAAGAAATAGAATATACAAAAGCTGATGATGCTACGTATTGTATTTTATAGTAGAAGATGAAACTATAAAAAATTAAATGACAAAATTATATGGGAGAGAAGACAACCTGATATGGAAAAGTAGTGGTAGTCCTTCTCTGGTCTCATATTAAAAATTCCATATAAATACAGAAAAATGAAACTGTAAGTTTATGTAGAAAGACTGAAACTAGCATGAATACTGAATTCCACTTAACAAGAAAATCATTCTAAAATAAAATTTTAAGGTTTTTATTTAAGAAGTATCATCTTTTATTTCTTTTCTTTGGTTATAGTAATACAGTCATTCATGCATAACATTTATTAAGAGCTTTTAATTAGTTGTCAGCATTGAAATCCATGGGTTTTATCTAGCCAATTATTTGATATGGCTTGAAAAAATCCATAAAAGATTTTACAAGTTCTATAAATTCAGAGCAAAAGCAAAAATTTTAGAACTATTAAAGTGAAAATAAATGTAATTTGGCCACAAGATAGTCATTTAAGCCACTTTTGTAATATTGACATTTTAATAATGCAAGTCCATTAAAAAACATCAGTTTGGAATTTATCATCATAAAAAAATAATTGAATGACTATTACACAAAAGTCTCTCCAAGAATATGGTCTGCCAAATTTGAAAGCAGAGACCTGTACAGATGATTGGTAAACAAGACAATCTCTATTTTATGACAATGCATTCATTACTTTTCTACATATTAATTCATATAGCCCAAATAACACCCCTGTTTTTCAGTGAAATGAAAGTTTGTGTTCAAGAACTTGAAATAAAAAACAAAACAAAAAAACTTGAAATCCCCCTAAGATAAAAATTATTTCAATCAGATAGTTACATATTACATATATAATATAGGTAACATACATGACACACATCTATATGCATATATGGATGCATGTCTTTGTGTATATAATAAACTATGGTGCTATATAAAAGTTTCATTATTTTTGAACAAATAGAAATGGTTGTGAAAGTCATATAGTTCTTTTCTCCCTTAACTGACTTCACAATGGATTCTTTGCTCAATTGTTTAATGAGAAGTACATCTAAGAAATGTTACTCAGCTCTTAAAAATAAAATTTAAAACTGGAAAATATATGTTTATTATTATTATTTTAACTTTAAATGCAGGTACCTAGACTCAAAAAAGACTCCAGTATATATTGCATACTTTCCATTATTAACTCCCTTAAGTTAAAAAAAAATTGAGCTCTCAAAAGCATCAATAGGAATGATTCTCTTAACTGACTTAATGGAAGTTGGAACCTGGCCAGTGTGGCTGTGTGTGTGTGTGTGTGTGTGTGTGTGTGTGCACGCGCGCGCAAGCAATTATTATATAACAATATAATATGTAACTGTCATATAATTATAGAACAATATCAATAATATTTTATACAATAATATTCTTAAGTGAGAATGTACCTTAATTTGAAAATCCACCCGATATAAAGTATTTATGAAATCTGACACATGATAATTTATAAAGAAAATTGGATCCAAATGAAAAGTTGTCAGTCAACTTTGTGTAAAGTGAGGGATATCTAACTGGATTTTTAAACAAAAATTATGTGACTTCTTTTGCAAAATCCTTTTTAAGATAATGTGATTGATCACAATTATTTGATACATTTGAATATTTGTAAAATACGTTTTGTAGATAAGGACACATTTGAGGGAAAAGAAAATGTGTATCTTTTAAGTGTAAAGTCAGACTAATCCTTGAACAGTATAGGCGAGTTATTTTTTTAAATGATGAATTCATCTTGTATATAACTATTGTTCTTTGTAGTGGTTCAAGTGTTTCTTCCTTAAAGTGTTTGTGAACCGGGAGCAATACCATCATGAAGTTTTTGTTAAAAATGCAAAAATTTAAGTCCAATAGACACATACTAAAAAATCTAATCTATATTTTAACAAGATATCTCATTAATTTGTATAGATGTTTGTTGAGAAGCAATGAATCAAGACTAAAATTTAAAAAAATTAAATAACAATGAAAACAATATTGAGGGATACATAGGCTGGAAGGACATAGATAAATACACTGAGACCACACCAGGCCTTAGGGTTAGAATGGTGTGGTCCATGTGTACAATGGAATACTACTCAACCATAAGAAAAAATGAAATACTGCCTTTTGTGACAATATGGATGGATCTTAAGGATATCACACTAAGCAAAATAAGTCAAATAGAAGAAGTTAAGAACCATATGATTTCACTCATGTGGGATATAAAACTGAAAGCAACATGTGAACAAACATGTCTAATCTTAACAAGTCTGTTGTATATGTTGGTTTGTCTCTGACACATAAGACAGGATGAAACTCTCCCTGGTGTCACCTGGAGCTGCAGAGCTGAGCCAAGGTGCTCTTCCGGAATGGAAGCTTTATACCTTTTGTGCACAAGAATTGTTGATGGGCAGGCATGGCTCAGACATAAGCTCTGTCTACTTTTGTGACTTAGAAAAGATGTTTATCCTCTCTTAGCATCCTCTGCCTTGTTTTTAAAATTGGAAAGTGTAGGGGGGAGGAACTGATTTTACAGCCTGGAATTATTGTAAGGTTCAAGTAAAACAGTATGTGCAAATTAATTGTCATAGATTAAATATACAGGTTATGGTAATTATGATTACTTATTGAAAATCTTCAGCAACACAGGCCTCTGAGTATGTTTAGCATATATTCTGAAAAATAGTAACAGTTGAAATTTTCAGAGAATTATGATTCGTGTTTTGTTTAGGGTTTCTTTTGTCAAAGAAGAATTCTTTTTAAAGGAACATACAATTTTGTTGCTGCCAATTAGAAAGGTATTCATTCTAATCTTGGGTAATTCAATGACAATAAAACCTATTTAGGTTTTGGAAACCTATAGAAGATTTTTTATCCCAGCAGAGGAAGTAAGAATATGGTTCCAGAAATGATACCCTGCCAGGAAGGATTGTATCCTGAAAAACTAGGAAGGGACCAAATTAAAAAAAAAAATCTGTGCTTGATTTATTATCTAACCTAATAATACCCAAACATGCAAATTGACCGCACCTTCGCTACGCCCACAGCCAATCAGAACGAACAAGATGGCGGTTAATTTGCATATGCGGGTGCTGAGCAGCCTGAGTCCTGTAAACTTCCTCCAGACCCAGGCCGCTCAGAGCCTGTAGGCCTGCACTTAGGTCCTGAGCAGCCTGGGTCCCATAAACATCCTCCGAACCCAGGCGGGATCGCTTAGGTCCTGAGCCGCGGGGACCCCAGAACTCCCCCTGGCCACTGGGAGCCTTGGTGGGCGGGAACATTCCCGTGTTGCCATAGCGACACGGGAATGTTCCCGCCCCCAAACACTTGCAGCAGTCTGGGGTCTGGGAAATATCCTTCAGACCCAAGCCTCTCAGATCCTGTAGGCCTGCGCTTAGGTCCTGAGCAGCCTGGGTCCCATAAACATCCTCTGGACCCAGGCGGATCAGAGCCTGTAGGCCCGCACTTAGGTCCTGAGCGGCAGGGTCCCAGAATGCCCCCTGGCCACTTGGAGCCTAAGGGTGCAGGCGCCAAGGGCCTGGGTCCCGCAAACATCCTCAGGACCCAGGCCAGTCCAAGCCTGTAGGCCCCTTGCTTAGGTCCTGAGTGGCAGGGTTCCCAGAACACCCCCTGGCCACTTTGAGCCTATAGGTGCAGGAGCCAAGGGGCTGGGGGCGGGGCGGGGTGGAAACATCCCCTGTCACCATTGTGCCCCCAGCCGCTTGGGAATGCTCCAGCACCAAGAGGCAGTTTGGGTCCACGCCCCCAGCCTGGCGCACATGATGGGGGGCTGGCTGCTGGCCTCTGGGGTGTGTGGAGACCCTTGGGGGCCACCACTGCGTGCGGCCCAGGGGTCCCTGCATGCCCCCCAGCCTGGTGCCCATGGTCAGGGCTCATACAGGAGGCAACCAATCAAAGTGTCCCTCTCACATTGATGTTTCTCTCTGTCTCTCCCTCTCTCTTCCACACTCTAAAAATCAATGGGAACATACCCTCAGGTGAGGATTAAAAAAAAAAAAAAAAGCATATCCTATGAAAGACACATCTTGAAAATGCCTAAAGAAAGTTGTCATTTTTTCTTGGTGAAGGGACTGGAGTCTGTGTTGATGAAAACACCTTCGTGGCTGTGGTGACTGGTAGTGGCTGCAGCAGTGGGGTGATGGGGCCGGTGCCTTCCCCTGATCAGCCCAGTTGCCTCCCACAAAGGAGAGTGGGGAGCGGGCCTAAGCCATCAGTAGGACATCCCCTGAGGGCACCCAGTATGTGAGAGGGGGCAGGTTGGGCTGAGGGACCCCCAACCCCAGTGCACGAATTTCGTGCACCGGGCCCCTAGTGTTATTATAAAAAGAGCAGCCTGGGTCCTGTTTATCTTGAAACACTATAATAATGCCCAAATGACATTTTTTATCATTAAAAGGAACCATGTCCTTGAAAAGCAGTCCTTTTACAAAATTGTTGTGATTTGCTGTCATCTAATCACATTTCTACTCTAATTTAACTTTACAGAATGTTGGAAAGATGTCTAGAGAGGCAGAATAGAGAAAAGGTAATTTTATTTAAGGTCAAACATTTTGAAACCCCCATATAATGGTGGTTTTATCTTAAGAATGCTTAAGTAACATTCTCAGTCGCTCACACTTGTTTGCATTTCTGTCATGGTGTCTAGAGGAAACTTGGAATCTAAAACTGAATTCTGATCTTTAGTGAATAATTCTTTAAAGAGACAGTTAACTCATCTGTTTCTCTTCAGAAGGGCCTCTATAATATACACTTCAGCTACTGTCATTATAGTTTTGTCAATGGATATATCATCGCTAAAGGTCCTATCAGCATATCTGTAAATAGTGAGCAGTCAACAGATACATGTTATCTATCCCAAATATATATGTTATTTAATTTTACCAAAAAAAACCCCCTCATTTTAGTTATGTACTAATCATCTGAAAATGATAACAATAGGACCAATTTAAGGATTTAAAAACACATAATTAGCCCAGCTGGTGTGGCTCAGTGGTAGAGCATCAAACTATGAACCAGGAAGTCACAGTTCTATTCCTGGTCAGGGCACATACCTGGGTTGTGGGCTCAGTGCTCAGTAGGGGGCATGCAGGAGGCATCCAATCAATTATTCTCTTTCATCATTGACGTTTCTCTCTCTATCCCTCTCCATTCCTCTCTGAAATCAATAAAAATATATTTTTTAAAAAGACATGATTACATTATTTTTATATTATATTTGATTTCTAGGTCACAAGTTAGTTTGTACAAACTCAGAAAAGAATAATAATGTTCTTGGAAATATATGCTTGTGGTTTTGGTTTGTGTGTGCAGTTTTTCTTTTCTTTTTCTCTTCTTGGTTCAATATCTAAATCTAGGCTGCCAGCATCCTAGAAATTACATTTGCAAGAAATAGAATCTATTTCATATTCTTAAAATGTTTAAGCATAAATGATTCTATTTTTGGTGAAACCAATCTTTACAACATTACTTCCAAATATATGTTTTGGTAATCTCCAAAAATATTTGGCTATATATTTAAGTGCATAATCATTATCAAAATGTGGCAGTTGGGAATAAGAGCTGATTCACTCCCAAAATCTTACATTTACACAGCTGTGTCTGGATTGCAGGCACAAGAAACAAATAAGAAACCCTATCTTGTGAATCAGCTTGAAATATTTTGGAAATAAGTTTCTACAATTCTTCTTAATGATTATAGACATACTATATAAAAATTACTTCACTAGTTTCTTACTATTTGTTCCTGTTTATCTTTAAACACAAATATTCTCCCTATTTAATTAACTGTAGCAATTCAAGTTCACAGAGAATCCTCAAACCATGGTCTGAGATTGGCTAACTGTGCAGCCCGTTCAGTTCAAGTTTTTCATTTGAGCCACTACATGGGTTATGTTTGTGACCGACAGGGTTTTAAGGGCCTGTTTCTCCTCAGAACAAGCCACATTCTCTTCAGTCTGAGTCACATTAGGGCAGGACTCTAATTCCTTGGCCTGCATGCAACTTCAGAACTTCCAGAATAGAAATAAGATGCTGCAGTTTTTTCTACATATACCAGAGCTAAAAGGAGAAAGAAAGTTAGCTGAAATTTCTGAGACTAATATGGAATCTTCAAAATATAATTGTCAAAACAAGCATCCTTCTGTCAGTTTAAGAGACTAAAAGAACTTTAGCTCTGATTCTTTTAATGCTTAAACAAGAAGTGAAACAAAGTTATCAGTGTGTCCCTGGGGAGAGTAAATAGTCTATTTTTTTTTAAGAAACTGTTTCAAACATACACTAGGTAGGAAAGCCCAGCAATCTCTGTAAATGGGCTCAGATGCAAAATATGAATATCCTGAGGCCTCTCTCCCGGCATTGGGATCCTCGAGTTCAGGTCTCGGAAGTCACAGGTTAATCCTCCAAGCAAGCAAAGTCTAGAAATGTAGAAAGTTATCTGGTTCTTCCCTGGATGCCATGTATGCTTCCTTCGTTCCGGATTTTAATATTCATGCCTTTTTGAGAACGAACTTCACTAGCTTGAGGCTCTTCCCAGTACTTATTTTCCGTGATTCTTCTTTTTTAAGTTTTTGTTAAAAACAAGACTGTCAATTTTCAATTGTTTAAATGCTGAGTACATTCCCATTGTATTTTTCCCAAGAATAGATGACTACTTTAGAAAAGTCAGATTGCTAAAAAGAAAAGAGAGGAAGGAAAGAAGGGAGGGAGGGAGGGAGGAAGGAAGGGAAGGAAGGAGAGGAAGGAAAGAAGGAAGGAAGGGAGGAAGCGAGATTGGAGCAAAACATTCTTACTAGTAAGTCCTTTAAAGAACTTCTGTCTCCATCTGATATGAAAAGATAGTGCCTTGTGCAGAGCAGATCTGATGTTCTCTTTCAGGCTAGTCTTTTTGTGGAAACAAATATCTGATGCTCACTGTTGTAAGATAAGGGGCATAGCATTGATTGCATCCACTTAGGATTTTTCAATGTCACTTTCTGAGAGTGATCATAGATTTGGTAATATTCTCGATACTGACACATCTACTACAAAGGATATTTGTTACAACTTGAGAAAAAACAACAACCTAACATGAATAAAATTGTTGTTGTTGTTTTTTTTTGTTTGGTTTGTTTTTACTTTTTTTACTTTGTTTTTGTTTCTTGCTTTTAAACATTAGGGAATTTTTCTGTGTAAGAAAAGGGCTCTGGAAGGAGCTCAGAGCATAAGTAATTTTTGGTTTGTTTTTATTTTCTATGTAGCTAGCTATGTGATTTTTGGTAAGTCATTTAATTTCTCCATGCCTCAAGTTTTCATTTGCTATAACAAGATGTTTGCTTGAACTATAAAGTCATGTTATTTTCAGTTTTAAATTCTGTGTTTCTTGAAAATAATCAAGTGATATATGTGATAAAATCAGCAGTATGTGTATGCATGTGTGTGTGTGTGTGTGTGTGTGGGCACACATATATGGCTTTTAAAATTGAGATATGATTTACATACCATAAAATTCACTTTTAAAGTGAACAGTTCAGTGGATTTTAGTGTACTCTCAAGATTGTGCATCATCACTATCTCCTAATTCCGGAGCATTTTTATCACTCAGAAAGAAACCCCATACCAATTAGCACTCACTCACATTCATTCTTCCCTCCTTCTAGCCCCTGGTAAACATTAATTTACTTTCTGACTGTATGGATTTTCCTATTCTGGACAACTAATATAATGAAATCATATAATATGTGGCCTTTCTGTATGTTATCATTCACTTAACATGTCTTAATGTTGTAGCATCTATTATTGCTTTATTCGTTTTTGTAGCTGAATAATATCCAACTGTATGACCACATTTTGTTTGTCTATTCTTCAGCTGATGGATATTTTGTTTTGTTTCTGAATTTTGGCTGTTATTAATAAAATTTTTATAACCATTCATTTATAAGTTTTTGTAAACATGTTTTCAGTTATATTGAGTACATAGCTAAAAGTGGTATTGCTGAGTCATATGGTAACTATTTAACATTTTGAGAACCCACCAGACTGTTTTCCAACATAGCTGCACCATTTTACATTTCAGCAATATCTGAGGAGTTCAATTTCTCCAAATATTCACCAATGTTTGTTATTGTCTGTCTTTTTTATTATACTGATATTAAAGCTAGACAAAGTAATTTAAATAAATGAAAACTACAAATCAGCATCTCTCATCATATAGATGTAAAAATTCTATATAACATTTTAAAAAATATAACTCAACAATATATACAAATAATACTACATCATAACTAGTATTTAGAATGCAATGTTGGTTTAATATTTGAAAATAAATCACTAATTAACCACATTTGAAAATTAAAAGGAAAAATAAACATGAAACCATATAAGCATTTCACACCTGCTCCCCAAAAAAGAGAAAACCAAACCAAAAATATCATGGCAAACTAGGTATAAAAGAGAACTTCTTCAACTGGATAAGCAGCATTTATGGAAAACCCACAACAGAGAGCTTATGTAATGATGAATAACTGAATGGTCTTCCCCTAAGATCAGGAACAAGACAAGGATGCCCCCTTTTCTGTCAGCTTTACTGAGGTATAATTGACAAATAAAGTTTTAATAAATCTATTTAAAGTGCACATTGTGATGCTTTGACGTATGTATACATAGTGAAAGGATTCCCACTATCGAGTTAGTTAGTACATCCATCACTTCTCATATTTACCTTTTTGTGTGTGTGTGTATAAGGACAATTAAGATTTAGTATCTTAGCATTTTCAATTATATAATACAATATTATCATTATCAACTATATTCACCATGGTATACATTGGCTCTGAAACATATTCATCTTATAGCTGAAGGTTTGTGCCATTTTACCTAACCCCTACCCATTTCTCCCAGCCCTCAACCCCCAAGCCCTTGACAACCACCATTCTTTATATCACTATTTCTAAGAGTTCAACTTTTTTTTTTTTTTTAAAGATTTCACATATAAGTGATACCATGCAGTATTTTTCTTTCTTTACCTGGCTTATTTCACTTAGCATAATGGCCTCTAGATTCATCCATGTTGTCATAAATGGCAAAATAATCTTTTTTATTAAGGCTGGATAATATGTGAGATATACAGAATATATACACACACACACACACACATATGTATATGTGTGTGTGTGTGTGTGTGTGTGTGTGTGTGTATATATATATATATATATATATATATATATATATATATATATATAAAGAGCCAGGGTCTGTAATGTCCAAAACGACCAAACGGACGACTGAATGCCAGGCTGTGCTCGCAGTAGGCTTGGGTGGGCGGGGAATGGCGAGCAGGCTGAACTGCTGACCTCTCTGTCCCTCCAGGGTCGCGGGCACTGCGGCAACCCAGCACTGACTGCCGCTGCCAAGGTGGGTGCGATGCGATTGGTTGGAGGTCCCTGCCATCGCCCCAAGATCACCCTGCAGAGGGAGGCCCAGGCCACCGGCTGGGGGAGCTCCGCGATTGCCCCAAAGAAGGAGGCCCAGGCTACCCAGCCAGTGGCTGTGGGCGGGGCCTCCCTCTGCAAGGCAATCAATCGCAGGGCTCCCGGACTGCAAGAGGGCTCAGGCTGGGCTGAAGGACCCCACACCAAGTTCACGAATTTCATGAACCGGGCCTCTAGCATATATATATATATATATATATATATGTATATGTATATGTATATGTACATGTATATGTATATGTATATGTATATGTATATGTATATATATGTATACACACACCCACACACCCACTGAGTGTCCATATTATTATGATCTCTGAACACATAACAATCTGGCCACTCTGTGTGTGTGTGTGTGTGTGTGTGTGTGTGTGTGTGTGTATATATATATATATATATATATATATATATATATATATATATTTATGTATTAGAGGCCAGGTGCATGAATTCGTGCATGGGTGGGGTCCTGCCAGCCTGGCCAGGGGGAGGGAACATGAGTAGTTGGCCGGCCTGCCTGCTGGTCGAACTCCTGGTCGAGGAGACAATTTACATCAGGGGTCCTCAAACTTTTTAAACAGGGGGCCAGTTCACTGTCCCTCAGACCGTTAGAGGGCCAGACTATAGTTTAAAAAAACTATGAACAAATTCCTATGCACACTGCACATATCTTATTTTGAAGTAAAACAAAACGGCAAAAACACCCGCATGTGGCCTGCGGGCTGTAGTTTGAGGATGCCTGATTTACATATTAGCCTTTTATTATTATATAGGATATACACTGAGTGGCCAAATTATTATGCGTTCAGAGATCATAATAATCTGGCCACTCAATATATATATTACACTTTCTTTAAGGAATGTTCACTCTTGGCCCTACCATTCAATGTTGTACTGGAGGGTCTATCCAGGAAAATTAGATTTAAAAAAAGTAATAAAATCTTTCAAATTGGAGATGAAAAAAAACACACAACTATCTGTACTTGTATATCGCATTATCTTGTATACTAGCTTTCCCGTTGCAGGAAAATTCCTGCAATGGGATTTCCTGCTGCACTCTACCTTGCCTCCGTTCCTCCCTTGCCGCCCGCCTCGCCTTCTCCTCCGGCCCTCCCGCATTTCCCTTCGCCCCCGGCCCCGCCTCCGCTCCGCCTTTATCACCCGCCTCACCTTCTCCTCCAGCCCGCCCGCATTTCCCTTTGCTCCGCCATTGTCGCCCGCCTCCGCCCCGCCCCGCCCTTGCCGCCCGCCTCACCTTCTCCGGCCCGCCTGCTTTTCCCTTCGCCCCCGGCCCCGCCTCCGCCCCGCCCTTGCCGCCCACCTCGCCTTCTCCAGCCCGCCTGCGTTTCCCTTCGCCCCCGGCCCCGCCTCCGCCCCGCCTTCTCCTCCAGCCCGCCCGCGTTTCCCTTCGCCCCCGGCCCCGCCTTCTCCTCCAGCCTGCGTTTCCCTTCTCCCCTGGCCCCGCCTCCGCCCCGCCCTTGCCGCCCACCTCGCCTTTCCAGCCCGCCCGTGTTTCCCTTTGGCCCCGGCCCCGCCTCCGCTCCGCCCTTGTCACCGGCCCCGCCTTCTCCTCCAGCCCACGTTTCCCTTCGCCCCCGGCCCCGCCTCTGCCCCGCCCTTGTCACCGGCCCCGACTTCTCCTCCAGCCCACGTTTCTCTTCGCCCCCGGCCCCGCCTCTGCCCCGCCCTTGCTGCCGGCCCCGCCTTCTCCTCCAGCCCGCCTTCGTTTCCCTTCGCCCACGGCCCTGACTTCGCTCCTCCCTTCTCCTCCCCCCGCCCCCCTGGCTTGCTTGCTTCTTCGAAGCTTTACTCCCCTTTGCAGCTCTTGGCTTCTTTCGACACTGTCTTGATATGCAAATCAGCCGCCATCTTTGTTGGGGCAATTTGCATACTCGTCCTGATTGGTTGGTGGGCGTGGCTTGGCTGGTGGGCGTGGCTTAGGTGTAGCGAAGGTGCGGTCAATTTGCATATTTGTCTATTATTAGATTAGATGGAGACTCCTAAGGAAACCACACACACACACACACACACACACACACACACACACAACACACAACTATTAATGAATTTGGCAAGGTTGCAAGATCAACATACCAAAAATCAGTTGTCTTTCTATAAAACTGCAACAAAATACTCCAAAAATGAGCTTAAAAACAAGCCCATTACGTAGCATTCATCAGTGATAGGGTTTTTTAAGGGTGTGTTTCTAGCAGAAAGCAGAAAGAAAGAATGCAAGCTGTCAATTTGGAATAATACTTGTGTTAACTTTGGAGAGTGGAAATGAAGGCTTAGAGGTTACACTTGACCAAAGCCACTGTTGTTTGAGTCCCCGTGTTTACGCGTACGTGTAGCACAGTGCTGGGTCCATAGTAAACTTGTTATTGTTGCACTGTGAAGCACAGCATTACTCTGAAGCTGTCCGTTGTGTTGAACATGAGAGCCTCCTGTTCCTTTGACCATGTTTCCTGATTGGCATATTTTTATTTCTTTTAGGACAACAGTCCAATTTCCAGGACTGATCCTTTTAGAAAAAGAAATTATATAAATATAATATAAAATATATATTTGGCCTAGAAAGACAAGATACTCAGAGCAATTGATTGAAGCAAGTAAATAGAGGATGCTAATCTCTAGTTTTTTCTTAAAGAAATGTCTTAAGTTATTTCCAAAGTTGGGAGAGAGTAGTGGAAGGGTCCCATTACAACAACAAACCTTTGAATAGGTTTTTTTAATTTAATTTCTAAAGTTTCCCACTGTTCCCATTGGTTCTTGCAAGCCACCAAGACTTCAGAGCCAGAATGATAGTTACCGTTACCAGTTGTTTTAAATGTCATTTAACAATTTGTCTTATTCAATGGGAGAACGACTCAGAAAACATAATTCACAAAAGGACTCAATATTTATATAATTTTAATTCACTTTTCTCTCCTGGGTTAAAGAAAGAATAAAAACAATTTAGTCTTTAAAAGCTTGGCATAAATTATTCTACACATTTTGTGCATACGATAAACCAATAGTAAAAGGCTATCATATTGATTGTTAATATTACACCAGGCATATTGCTAATGTACATTTGACTAGGCTTTCTCAAATTATTGGCTTTATTGACATTTTAAGTTGGATAATTTTTGCTGTGGGGGCTTTTCTATGCATTTTAGGGTGTTTAGCAGGATCCTTGGCCTCAAACAAATAGATATCAGTAACATCTGCTCCAAATCATAAAAATAATAAAAAAATGACCTCTGGGGCATAATGACCCTTGACTGAGAACTTTATAACCTCACCACAACTCTGAGGTAGGTATAATTGTGATTCCTGTTTTATATCCAAAGAAGTGAAGTGGGAGGAGATTAAATTCCTCTAGGAAACATACCTAATAAGTGCTAGAGTCAAAAGTTGAAGTTAGACTTTATCTTGATGCTTCCATGCCCCATCCTGACCACCAGATTCTCTTACTGAATTCTCATTTGTTCATATAATAGGGTTTATACAGGGCACAGCTATTAAGAAAGGAATATTTCACTAAGAAGCCATGACAATAAATATTCTGATATTTCAATTTTAGATAACATGTTAGCTAACCTATTTGAACCCCACATAGCCCCAATTGCTTTTTTTATTGATTATTTCAAGTGAAATTGTCACTAAATGGGAATAGGTCTAGATCCTCATTGTTTCTATAACATTATAAATCCAAACAATATTTTTATTATATTTAATGAGGTGACATTGCTTAATAAGATTATATAGGTTTCAAGTGTACATGTCTATATTACATGATCTGTAAATTGCATTGTGTGCCCACCACCCAAAGTCAAATCATCTTCTGTCACCATTTTACCCTTTACCACCCCTTCACCCTTTCCTCTCGTAACCAACCATCCTGTTGTCTATGTCTATGAGTTTCAGTTTTATGTCCCTCATATGAATTGCATATTTTATGTCCTTCTCACTTCATTTTAAGGGACAGTAAGGTCTGATGGCAAAAGTATGGATCTGGTGTCAGCTTGCCTGTGTTTGAATGTAATCTCTGCTTTTTATTAGTTGTGTGATTTGGGGGAAGAGACCTGGTCCTTCTGTACCTAAGTGTCCCCACATATGCACATGGGCTGATGGTAGTATCTCCACATCGAGTTTGTGCTGGGATGAGATGAAACACAAGTTCTGTAAATGTTAAATCTTAGTTTCAAAATCTTACTTGTTTTAAGCCCATCACTTTAATAAGTAAAGTGCCAGAAGTATATATTATCCTTGCTTTGCTGAAAGAACTAGCTGAACACTTTCTCTGCTAAACCCTGAAGAGAATCTGAGTTTCTGGGGCAGATACAGCCAGTGTTTCTCCAACACAGTTTTCTGAGATGTGTGTTTCATGTTTTTACTAACCCAGCTCTTGCCAGGCAGGTCTCTATGAAAACTTTGGGTCCTACCC